>NC_084738.1:5030853-5033353 GCF_033978785.1 Entelurus aequoreus
TTACAACCATTTTTTGAAGCCTAATATGTCAAAGCACTACAGAATGGCGCCTACTACTGGAGAGTTAAGCTCCTCAGTATACTTTTATTTTGGTAACCAGACATCATACAGGAAGTTGTTCTCGGTGTGACCGGGGTGTTTTTAAACCGTGATGGGCGATATCCCAAATGTTCTTAGCAATACGATACCGTCAGTGATATTATTACAATAATTACTTCTTTTAGACTGGTTACCTTCTTGAATAAATGTTCTACAAACTCTTAACTTTACTCTTAGTCGTTTTTAGAGGTTGCCCTCTAGTGGGTTCTGCGTACCACACACTGCCACGAGAGCCCGGGTTTCAGGGTACAACACTGTTTTATTTTCATAAGTCGTGCTAGGCGTTTGCTTTCCAGCAAATTGTCTTTTTTCTCAGTCCGTCTCTCTCTCTCTCTGGCTCCCACTACAACCGCCGTGTCTCATTCCGGCTGCTGCTAATGAGGGCGACAGTTGATTAGATAACAAAGCCCACCTGGGCCATCTACTCACCTGTCGCTGTCTTCGAGGCCGGTCCTTGCACACCCCGTTCCGCGGCAGGCCCGCAGGCCACGCCCCCCTCCACAGTCTTCTTTATCATTTTTTTTGGCTATAGGAAAAGGTTGAATGCAGGAAGTGAAACTATCAGGGACACAAAGATAGGTTAAGTTCTGCTTCTTCCTGCTACTTTTCACCCATGTTGAATTGTGCAAGTGTGACCAGGGGATGTATTCTGATGTAACTTTGTAAAACCTGTTTGAAATAAACTAAACTATTACTGTTTTTTTTACTGAAGCGTTAAGCATATTTGTGTGAAGTCGCCCCCACCCCACCTTGTCCAAATCTCCCCAATTGTGTTCCAATCGTTTGTGCTCCATTTGTGCTGGTTTGTTTTTGCACAAATATATTGGGTCTAACTATTATAGTTCTTATGTTGTTAACGTTTAAATATTTATAACAAGGCCCCTCCCCCCCAAGTGTTTGATGAGCATTCCTCAACTTTCTCAGTCTTTTTTGCCTCTTGTGCCAGCTTTTTTGCAACGTGTTGCAGGCATCAAATTCCAAATGAGCTCATACAATATTTGCAAAAAGTAACAACGTTTTCCAGTTCGTACGTTAAGTATATTGTCTTTGCAGTCTATTCAATTGAATGTAGGTTGAAAAAGATTGGCAAATCATTGTATTCCGTTTTTATTTACCATTTACACAACGTGCCAACTTCACTGCTTTTGGGTTTTATAATTTCAATCAATCAAAGAGTGTAAATGAAATACTTTCAGTTGCCATATGCACAGATAAATTAAAGTGTTTTCAGCCTAAATTTGAACATTGCCAACGTTGAGGTCCATGTCACATCTTCAGGATTTCTATTCCAGATTTTAGGAGCATAAAACTGAAACATCATGTTTGGTCCTGACTCAGGGCACCAGCAGGAGACCACTCCCTGTGGTTCTAAGAGCTCGAGATGGTTCATATGGTTCTAACATGTCAGAGATGTACTTTGCCACAACACCATGAAAAGACTTGTACACTGGCCGAGCCCTTTTCAATTCTATTCTCTGAGCAACAGGAAGCCAGTGCGGCGACCTAAGCCCTGGACTTAGGTCTACAGCGCAAACCAATGGGACAAGTTTAAGAAGCGTTCGACATAGTTGGGGGGGTCTAGTAATGATTAACACGTTAATAACATAAAACCATATAGAGGTAATAACTTCAAAACTCTAATAGTTAGACCAAAACATTTTGCTGCACTAACGAATGCAACAAGTTTGGGCTGATTTGGCCTGGATGACATCACAAGTCAGAAAATGTACTTTAGCATAACTTAAAATCCGTAATGGCACAACCAAAACATTTTGCTGCACAAAGGAAAAGGACGAGTTTGGGGAGATTTTTGACATAGTTCGGTTTTAGTCGTGGTTACTAACACGTTAATTACGTGTTAATAATAATAACAATACATTTTATTTGTAAAAAGCACTTTACATTGAGCAAACAACCTCAAAGTGCTACAGTGTATTAAAAAAATAATGAAAAGATAATAAAATAAAATATATATACATTAGGGCTGCAACAACTAATCGATTAAATCGATTAAAATCGACTACAAAAATAGTTGCCGATTAATTTAGTCATCGATTCGTTGGATATATGCTATGCGCAGAGGCTTTTTTTTTCTTTTCTTTTTTTCCAAAAAATATTTATTTTTAAATTTTTTTTAAATAAACCTTTATTTATAAACTGCAACATTTACAAACAGCTGAGAAACAATAATCAAAATAAGTATGGTGCCAGTATGCTGTTTTTTTTCAATAAAATACTGGATAGGATAGAAATGTAGTTTGTCTCTTTTATCCGATTATTAATCGATTAATCGAAGTAATAATCGACAGATTAATCGATTATCAAATTAATTGTTAGTTGCAGCCCTAATATATATATATATATATATATATATATATATATATATTATATATATATATAT
>NC_084738.1:5038353-5093353 GCF_033978785.1 Entelurus aequoreus
TTTATTTGGACTTTCCCTGATTACATGGCAACAGCTGTTTCTAAGGGAGGGGGGGTCGTAAACAGCCATCGCCTTTGTTACAAAACAGTTCAAAGAAAAGGTCGTAAAACAGTTCAAAGAAAAGGTCGTAAAAAAGTTCAAAGAAAAGGTGCCTGGAGCTTGCGTCAGGTCCTGCTTCCTCTCCGCTTTGTAGATCTCGGGTCAAGACAATATCTTTCTGTGGATTACAATACATCAAAGAAACCTTCATGTCGCTCCCCATCCTACGCAGCTGAGTTTTACAAGCCTTTTGCTTGGGAGGATCAAAGACAGCTTTTGTCTGCTCGCCGGGAACTCATTGAAACACAAAGTTTTGTGATAACTTCGATACAATTATTCTGACATTTATGGTGTGAGAGAGTCTCAAGGCGGAGCCAAGGAGAGTGGGAGGGGTTTCTTGAGTGAGATTTGTTGTGGTGTGGCTTATGGGGGTGAGTTATTGAGAAGCAGCTCCGTTATATCAAATTGATATCAGCTATCTGATTTGGATGTGTGTGTGTACATATTATATTAATACATTGTATTCATATTTTAATTAATATAATTGGATATCAAGAGTATGTGAAAGTTTGACTCCTACATTGTTTACTTCTGTGACGATACTCCTAATGTTTTGTAATCAATCAGAAATATCAAGCAGCTAAAATGCGCCAAACATGGATAAGTGTGGAGTAAGTGGTTTACATTTTCCCCATCATGGATGTCATTTTGAATATGTTGATGGTGTTTGGACGTTTTTCATAATGTCCACAATGTTCAGTAAGCAGGTTGTGTTATGTGTGACCATGTGTGTTGACTAGGGATGTCCGATAATATCGGCCGATAAATGCGTTAAAATGTAATATCGGAAATTATCGGTATCGTTTTTTTTTAATTATCTGTATCGTTTTTTTTTTTTTTGTTTGTTTGTTTTTTTTTAAATTAAATCAACATAAAAAACACAACTTACAATTAGTGCACCAAGCCAAAAAACCTCCCTCCCCCCATTTCTTTCTGTTATCAATATTCTGGTTCCTACATTATATATCAATATATATCAATACAGTCTGCAAGGAATACAGTCCGTAAGCACACATGATTGTGCGTGCTGCTGCTCCACTAATAGTACTAACCTTTAACAGTTAATTTTACTCATTTTCATTCATTACTAGTTTCTATGTAACTGTTTTTATATTGTTTTACATTATTTTTTATTCAAGAAAATGTTTTTAATTTATTTATCTTATTTTACAATTTTTTTTTAAAAGTACCTTATCTTCACCATACCTGGTTGTCCAAATTAGGCATAATAATGTGTTAATTCCACGACTGCATATATCGGTTGATATCGGTATCGGTTGATATCGGTATCGGTAATTAAAGAGTTGGACAATATCGGATATCGGCAAAAAGCCATTATCGGACATCCCTATGTGTGGTCATTAAATATGTATTCTGATATATGTTCTTCACAGAAAATGAGCCTAACTCAGTGAGTCTCAGTTTGAAAAATTAATTAATTGTATCATTTTTCTTTTTAATAAAAAATGAAAACGGGTCCCACAGACCTGAACACCACACAAGGGTTAAATGAGAACCGGACGGAAATAATTTTATTTGAAAAGTAGACCAGAATGCTCACCCCAGTGACCTGGACCCCCCTGATGCCTTATTTAAAAGGGTTATAAGGTGCACTGTCGAGTTTTGAGAAAATGAAAGGATTTTAAGTGTGCCTTATAGTCCTAAAAATACAGTAAATGTTTTAGATCAGTGGTCCCCAACCACCGGGCCGCGGCCCGGTACCGGTCCGCGGACCGATTGGTACCGGGCCGCACAAGAATTATAAAAAAAAAAAAAAAAAAATTTTTTTTTTTTTTTTTTAATGAAATCAACATAAAAACACAATATATACATTCTATATGAATATAGATCAATACAGCCTGCAGGGATACAGTCCGTAAGCACACATGATTGTATTTATTTATGTAAAAAAAAAAAAAAATTTAAAAAAAAAATTTTTTTTTTTTTTTTTTTAATGAAATCAACATAAAAAACACAATATATACATTCTATATCAATATAGATCAATACAACCTGCAGGAATACAGTCCGTAAGCACACATGATTGTATTTATTTATGTAAAAAAAAAAAAAAAAAAAAAAAAATTTTTTTTTTTAAAAATACACCCCCCATCCCCCCCACCGGTCCGTGGGACACATTTTCAAGCGTTGACCGGTCCGCAGCTACAAAAAGGTTGGGGACCACTGTTTTAGATGATTGACTCTCCTAGTTTGTATGTTTCAACTTCTGTGCATCACTTTGTGAAACTTTTATTGTTTTTTGTAATGTGCTATATTAATAAAGTGGATTGGATTGGATCAAAGTTCACATGCAAGTGATGTCGAGACCATATTGGCGCCACATTGGGGCCTGTGTGCGTTTACACTGGATTCTGAAAAAAAATCACATTTTACTTGCAGTGTACTGAAAAAAAAATCCTATTTGGGCCACTTTGGTCTGCGACGTGAACGTAGTCTTAGACATTCTTGACATATGAGTGATGAATGTCGTTGGAAAAGTAAAAGCCCCCGCACATGAAATGCAAATGTTGAAGAAGATTGACAGTGTAGCTTAAGAGTGCGCTTTTTTTCTTCTTCTCCGCTTTTAAGAGGTGCTGAACTTTGCACACGGCCCCTTGCTTTTCCCGCGGCTCCCTCCACGACTCCCACAGTAATACCTGTTTGCTGCTGCGACTAATCACAGAGTGCTCGCCGGTAATAAGACGTGTCGCAGCGCCACTTTAAGCAATTTCCAGCGCAGCTGCCGAGCATTTTGCGACGCGCTTTACCTATATAGCTCGCCTCTGAATAATTGAAAATAGAGGAAGGGGTAAAAACCCCCCACAAGCGCATGAGAGATGAATGCCTCGGTGTTGACAACATGTCAGCAGGCTTATGAGGCCTGGAGGACGTGACCCCGGTGTGGAGGTTGTGGATGATGGACCACAGAGAGAATGATTGCTGGCGTGCAATGAATCCCCCGCTGGTGTGGTTGCGTGAGCGTGCGGCTTTGCACGCCGATTGTCAGCAGATTTGGTCCATGAGTGTAAATCTGTGCATGACAAATGATTTTCAAAAAGTCACCATGTAAACAGGAAAACACGGAATCACACTGGAAATGACATGCCAACTCACTCTCAATGGTAAATACAGCAGTGTTCATGTGTATGAAGCAGTGTTGTCCCAATACAAATACGTCGGTGTTGATACCAGTACAAAAATGTCTTTTCGATACGTTTCAAAATAAAAGGGGACCAAAAAAGATGTCATTATTGGCTTGATTTGAACAGAAAATCTTATAATTAGACATGTCCGATAATATCGATCTGCCGATATTATCGGCCGACAAATGCGTTAAAATGTAATATCGGGAATCATCGGTATCGTTTTTTTTATTATCAGTATCGTTGTTTTTTTTTTTTGTTGTTTTTTTTTAATTAAATCCACATAAAAAACACAAGATACACTTACAATTAGTGCACCAACCCAAAAAAACTCCCTCCCCCCATTTACACTCATTCACACAAAAGGGTTGTTTCTTTCTGTTAGGTCCACGTTAATCAATTCATGGTACAAATATATACTATCAGCATAATACAGTCATCACACAAGTTAATCATCAGAGTATATACATTGAATTATTTACATTATTTACAATCCAGGGGGGTGGGATGTGGAGGGGGTTGGAGTTGGGGCGGGGGGGTGTTAGGTTTGGTTGATATCAGCACTTCAGTCATCAACAATTATATCATCTGAGAAATGGACATTGTAACAGTGATGTGTGACTTGGTAGGATATGTACAGCGAGCAGTGAACATAGTGAGCTCAGGAAGCATAAGAACAAGTATATACATTTGATTTTTTACATTTGATTATTTACAATCCGGGGAGGTGGGATGTGGTGGGGGGAGGGTGTTAGTCTAGGGTTGTAGTTGCCTGGAGGTGTTGTTTTAGTGCGGTTTTGAAGGAGGATAGAGATGCGCTTTCTTTTACACCTGTTGGGAGTGCATTCCATATTAATGTGGCATAGAAGGAGAATGAGTTAAGACTAGGGATGTCCGATAATATCGGCCGATAAATGCGTTAAAATGTAATATCAGAAATTATCGGTATCAATTTTTTTAATTATCTGTATCGTTTTTTTTATTTTTTATTTTTTTATTTTTATTAAATCAACATAAAAAACACAAGATACGCTTACAATTAGTGCTCCAACCCAAAAAACCTCCCTCCCCCCATTTCTTTCTGTTATCAATATTCTGCTTCCTACATTATATATCAATATATATCAATACAGTCTGCAAGGGATACAGTCCGTAAGCACACATGATTGTGCGTGCTGCTGCTCCACTAATAGTACTAACCTTTAACACTTCATTTTACTCATTTTCATTCATTACTAGTTTCTATGTAACTGTTTTTATATTGTTTTACTTTCTTTTTTATTCAAGAAAATGTTTTTAATTTATTTATCTTATTTTATTTGATTCATTTTTTTAAAAAGTACCTTATCTTCACCATACCTGGTTGTCCAAATTAGGCATAATAATGTGTTAATTCCACGACTGCATATATCGGTTGATATCGGTATCGGTAAATAAAGAGTTGGACAATATCGGCATATCGGATATCGGCAAAAAGCCATTATCGGACATCCCTACTTATAATACATTGTTTCTTATTGCAATCAAAGAACAATATTGGCATTCAATAAGAAAGTGAGCATTCTAGACATCTAAACAAATGCTCCTAAGTTAACTGCTGATATTATTGTGTCATTTCCCATTATATTGTTTGGTCAAAATTGAGGGACAATCAGTAGAAAATTGATTATTAATCTACTTGTTCATCTACTGTTAATAGTTGCTTTCCTGTATTTTTCGAACTATAAGGCGCACTTAAAATCCTTCCGTTTTCTCAAAACTCGACAATGCGCCTTTTAACCCGGTGCGCCTAATGTACGGAATAATTTCGGTTGTGCTTACCGACCTAGAAGCTATTTTATGAATGACATGCCGACTCACTTTCAATGGTAAATACGGCAGTGTTCATGTGTATGAATCAGTGTACAAATACTTTGGTATTGATACCGGTACCAAAATGTATTTTCGATACTTTTCAAAATAAAAGGGTACCAAAAAAGATGTCATTATTGGCTTTATTTTAACAGAAAATCTTATGATTCATTATGTTTGTTATTGCAATCGAAGAAAAATGTTGGCATTCAATAAGAAAGTGAGCATACTAGACATCTAAACAAATGCTCCTAAGTTAGCTGCTGACATATTGTGTCATTTCCCATTCTATTGTTTTGTCAAAAAAAATTATGAGGGAGAAGCAGTAGAAAATGGATTACTAATCTACTTGTTCATCTACTGTTAATATTTGCTTACCGTATTTTTCAGGCTATAAGGCGCACTTAAAATCCTTTCATTTTCTCAAAACTTGACAATGCGCCTTATAACCCGGTGCGCCTAATGTACGGAATAATTTCGTTTGGGCTTACCGACCTCGAAGCTATTTTATTTGGTACATGGTGAAATGATAAGTGTGACCAGTAGATGGCAGTCACGCATAAGAGATATGTGTAGACTGCATTATGACTCAAGTAAACAACACAAATGTTATGTTCCATTGAAAATGTAGAACATTACACACGGCGCTCAAAAATCGACCAAAATGTTTTAGTACGACTTTGGTAAGCTATGACGCCGCTGATTAGTGTTCGGGCACTAATCAGAGAGCCATTTCTTCCTGCCTTTTGCCACACTCTGTTTGGCTGTTTTGCCATGGGTGCTGATTATTTTCACCTGCCTCTGATTAGTGTTCGGGCACTAATCAGAGAGCTATTTCTTCCTGCCTTTCGCCACACTCGGCCTGGCTGTTTTGTTTGCAACAAGTTACGTTAGTACTCCTTTGATTCCTGTTTCTAAGCTTTCCAGTGCTAGTTGTCTGCCTCAGCTCCCCGTGCAATCGGCACGCTCTTCTTGTGTTTGTTTGTATTTTTCCAGCGTTTTGTATTATGGACTGACACAAACATGCGACCCCGACGTAACAGCACTGTTTTTTAAAGATGCAAGTGACCAACGGTTATTTAGTGAAAGGAAAATCAATGTAAAACTGCATCAAATATACACGAGTTAAAGATGCATCAATAATCTATTTTTATTCGAATCGTAGCTCCTGAATCGTAATCGAATCGTGAGGAGGCCAAAGATTCCCACCTCTAAACGATGGAATGCAGTGTTTCCCATAAACTGCCAAGATACCTGTGGCGGTGGGGGGCGTGGCTATGGGCGTGGTCACCATGACATCATCGAGTAATTTGCATAATTTACTACAATATGATTTTCTCTAAAAAGGCTCAAAAAATGTATACTTACTAATTAATAATAACAGTTTGGTTTTAAACGTCCGTCCATCCATCCATTTTACAATATAATTACAACACTTTATGTACATATTTATATACAGGTTTGAACAATAAGTTATTCACTGAAATATATTTATTAATTGTGGTTCTTACAAAAAATATATCTTATAAAATATAAAAGCTAAAATGTCTCTTAAAGCTCTGCCCCTTTAATTAGTGCATACTAAATCATTTAACTTTAGCCTACTACTACAACCATATTATTTACCAGCAACATAAAGTGAAACAGAGGCAGAGGTGTCCTGCCACAGTCAGGTCAAATACAAATAAGGCAACAAGAGAAGTATCCTACACTTCTCTTTTGTAAAGTAAATGTGAACAGCCTATATGGGCATCTACATCAACTATATGATTTGCCTGAGAAGCTGGACAGGACAAAAAAAATATATATTTTTATTTTTATTTTTTATGGCGGACGTAATTCTTTCGTGGCGGGCCGCCACAAATAAATTAATGTGTGGGAAACACTGGAATTACAAACTATCTTCGGACTAATTTATATAATCCGACATGTTTTTTGTCCAGTGTTTTTAGGGTCACCTTTATCGTTAGTTTTGAAGCTAAAATACCGTAATTTCCGGACTATAAGACGCACCTGACTATAAGCCGCACCAGCTAAATTCAGGGGAAAATACAGATTGCTCCATATATAAGCCGCACCGACTATAAGCCGCAGGGTTTTGATGTGTAATTAGCGTAGTATATAGGGGTTCCTGCTACCACGGAGGGGATTGTCGGGACAGAGATGACTGTTTGGGAACGCAAAGCGTCCCATTTATTAACAATAAATCTTTCAATCATTCAATCAAACTTTCACATCTTTGACATGGCGAACAGCATTCGTGCAGAGTACAAATAATACAACGCTGCAAAGTAATACAAAGTGCTCGCCTGTACGTTATCAAAATAACCAGCCTACCGGTATATGAAAAGTCAGTCTTTAATCATTGTGTCATCGTCTTCCTCCTGCGTACTAAAACCACCGAAATCCTCTTCGTCGGTGTCGGAGAAGAACAGGCCGTGTATAAGCCGCACCCTTGTATAAGCCGCAGGGACCAGAACGAGGGGAAAAAGTAGCGGCTTATAGTCCGGAAATTACGGTACGTCCATTCTCCCTCTTCTGTCTCTGCGCTGGGTCCACTTGCAAGAGCTCTGTGTGTGTTGACCCGCATCCGCTATGCTCATTTTACCAGCAATGTCACCACTGCGTGCCATCACGGCATGAAAAAAAAAACAGTACCAGTGTTTTTCAAAGGCTGTACTTTATTAATACCGGTATACTGTACAACCCTAGTATGAATGCTGATCGATAGTGGCTCTTAAAATATGGCTGGAATGTAGTTTAAGAGGATTATTAAAAAGCAGCCTTTTTTGTAGAAGTGTTTTTTTTTTTACCGAATATGAACAAGCTCTAATGTCTTTGATTTCTCACCGACAAAGATGTTTTCTTTGTCGTTAACCGCATAAATCATTTCCTCAGAAGGCGTTGCACTGGTGAGATATAGGAAAGATAGGGGTGGGCTGGAGGTCTGTCGTTGCTACTGCAGAATGCAAGCCAGCGGGGGTCTCCAAGGTCATTATCGCCACCACCGAGTCCAAGCCCCTGGGAAGGAGTCGGGATTGATTAATGACAATGTGAGGGAGCGCAGGAGGGGAGCGACCCAGATTGCCCATGCGGCGCAGTGCTACACAGTATTACCGCCACTAGTTCCTTACAATAAGTTGTCTTTGTCTTTGAAAACTTTAAAATCCGTCATGCTTGTCATGATCCGTGGTCCGGATCATGTTTTGTGTTTTCTGTAGTTTTGGACTCCTTTAGTTCCTGTTTGTGCACCCCTGAGTTTGTTTTGGTTGCCATGGTTGCTCATTATGTCATACTTGCCAACCTTGAGACCTCCAATATCGGGAGGTGGGGGGGTGGGGGGGGGCGTGTTTGGGGCGGGGGGCGTGGCCAAGGGCGTGGTTAAGAGGAGAGTATATTTACAGCTAGAATTCACCAAATCAAGTATTTCACATATATATATAATATATATATATATATGTATGAAATACTTGACTTTCAGTGAATTCTAGCTATATATATATTTTATTTTTATTTTATTATACATATAAATAAAAGACATACTTGAATTTCAGTGTTCTGCAGGCTATCCAGTAGGTGGCAGTATTGTCCTGTTTAAGAGTGTCACAACATTGCTGTTTATGGCAGACGAACTGCTTTACGGTAGACTAAACGTGACGTGTGTTGTTGTGTGTTGTTACCACGCTGGGAGGACGTTAATGAAACTGCCTAACAATAAACCCACATAAGAAACCAAGAACTCTCTCTCCTTGTTGTGCACTCTACTCTCTAAAAGCCGTAGATGTTATGACGTCATTGGGCAGGCAAGCTGCTGGGAAAGCGGACGTGAGAACAGGCTGTCCCCACTCAGGTCCGCATTGAGCAGGAGGGGGCGTGGCCTCCAGCTCCGGCTGAATACCGGGAGTTTGTCGGGAGAAGGGAGGTTGTCGGGAGAAGGGAGGTTGTCGGGAGAGGCGCTGAATACCGGGATTCTCCCGCTAAAAACGGGAGGGTTGGCAAGTATGCATTATGTTCACCTGTCTCTGATTAGTGTTCGCCCGCTCAGCTGCTACTTTTGTCTTGTCTCTAGTTGTTTGCTTCATGCCTTGTCTACGTAAGTCTTGTTTGTTTCATGCCGCAGTTTCGTGAATATTCCTTGTCCTTAGTCTATGCTAAGAGTTAGCTCTAGCGTTGTGCCTTCGCCTTGTGTTCCGTTTTGTTTGTACTCCTTTGGTATTTTGAGGAATAAATCATGTTTTTACCTGCACGCCATGTCCGCAGTGGTCCGTCTGCATTTTGGGAGAACGAACCCCGCAGTAAGCTGCGAAAACCCCGTCGTGACAATGCTCACGCATGATCATCATAGCATTTGAGGATAAAAATATGCTAAATTGTTTTTACATTTGGAGTGAATAAAACATCATTGGGCAACAGTAGCCCAAGGCCATAATAAAGCTGGCCGGTAAAATAAAGACTTTTTTCCTCTGGGACATAATGATTCCGTTTACACTGCACACCAAATCTGATTTCTCCCACATACAGTGTTTCCCACACATTCATTTATTTTTGGCGGCCCGCCACGAAAGAATTAAGGCCGCCACAAAAAAAATAAAAAAACTTTTTTTTAATTTAATTTTTTTTTTTTTTTTTTTTTTTTTTTTTTTTTTTTTTTTTGTGTCTTGTCCAGCTTCTCAGGCAAATCATATAGTTGATGTAGATGTCCATATCGGCTGTTCAGATTTACTTTACAAAAGAAAAGTGTAGGATCAAGATTTTTGGAGCTCTTTGTTCAGTGGATCAGATGTTTGATGAAGCTCTATGTCTATCTACCACCACTACTGTTTTCTGTTTATTTGGCAGGACACCTCTGCCTCTGTTTCACTTTATGTTGCTGGTAAATAATATGGTTGTAGTAGTAGGCTAAAGTTAAATTTAGGGCTGCAACTAACGATTAATTTGATAATCGATTAATCTGTCGATTATTACTTCGATTAATAATCGAATAAAAGAGACAAACTACATTTCTATCCTTTCCAGTATTTTATTTCTGGCACCATGTTGTGGACATTGGGGGTGCAGCATACACCAATAATAACACAGAAATGTAACTCATCAGAACTGAATTAGATATTGTACACGTTTCTGTTGTGAATAATAAAGGATTCATTTTAGGCTGCCTCTGAATAATAGCATGAAATATTCCAGCACCTTCATAACATTTAGTTATACTAAAGTATCACTCAAATCTAAATATATTTATATAGCTTTATCAGCCCGGCTACATTGATCCATTATGAAACCAACCTGAGATATTTCTGTCCGTTACGTTTGTTTTGAAATTGGTAACCGTGCGTTTTCTCTCTTAAAACGGAGTCAAATGTGCCGGACACACATTATCAGCCCCGCGTTGCAACAAAGGCATAACGTTAAAGTTACTTACAAAAAAGTTGAACTCATGAATGCTTGTTGCCACTATGGACTTAAAAAGTTACGTACTGTGAGTTCTTCCCTTCATCCATGGCTCCAACATGTTTCTTCTTCAGGTGCTCCTGAAGCAATGTTGTACTTCCGTGCCATTTTGCAGGAAACGCTCTTCTTTGAAGTCTTTAAAGTGAAGTGTTCCCACACTTTTCACGACTTAGGTGTTACACTTTTCTCCATTGAAGCAATAACCTCAAGATGTTTCTCCGCTAAACTATCGGTTTTGTTTTCCTGCGCCATTTTTCTAATGTTTCCAGCAAAGGAGACGCCGTCGTCACGTGAGCTGCACATGACACATCATTGGCTAGCTTACGCCACCTCATGAGACGTAGCCTCAGCGCCGCCCTGGCGCTGTTTTGTACAGTTTTTGTACTTATTTTGATTATTGTTTCTCAGCTGTTTGTAAATGTTGCAGTTTATAAATAAAGGTTTATAAAACAAAAAAAAACAACAACAAAAAAATAACCTCGCATGCGCATAACATAGATCCAACGAATCGATGACTAAATTAATCGGCAACTATTTTGGTAATCGATTTTAATCGATTTTAATCGATTTAATCGATTAGTTGTTGCAGCCCTAGTTAAATGATTTAGTATGCACTAATTAAAGGGGCAGAGCTTTAAGAGACATTTTAGCTTTTATATTTTTATAAGATATATTTTTTGTAAGAACCACAATTAATAAATATATTTCAGTGAATAACTTATTGTTCAAATCTGTATATAAATATGTACATAGTGTTGTAATTATATTGTAAAATGGATGGATGGACGTTTAAAACAAAACTGTTATTATTAATTAGTAAGTATACATTTTTTTAGCCTTTTTAGAGAAAATCATATCATTGTAGTAAATTATGCAAATTACTCGATGTCATGTGACCACGCCCATAGCCACGCCCCCACCGGTACAGGTATCTTGGCAGTTTATGGGAAACACTGCACATACAACACTGTCCTTTCAACCATTCCTAAAAGACTCTGCAATTTAGCCTTCAACAAATAAGAGTTGAGTTGAGTTTGTGTTTCTTTCGAACGTGCAAGCATACAACATGATACATCACAACTTCCAGTTTCTCTATTCAACATGTTCAAAAAGGAGTAGTAAGAAGCAGAACTTATGTAATCCTACCCCTTTTCTTTTACATAGCAGCTTCTAAAACTTTTGTTCAGTTCCTATTCTCAATTTTTTCACAATATACTCCATAAGAAATAACATGAAAAATAATTGAATAATAATGAGTGAAGTAAGTTGTATTTCATTTGGCGACCCCGAAAGGGACAAGCAGTAGAAAATGGATGTATGGATGGAGATAAATAAGATTATCTAGAAAATGAATGGATTGATGAAATACATTCAGAATGTTTATCATTGTTGTTCTTTGTTCGTTGTACTTTGTAAACACTTTAAGTTTGAAGAGTTTCTTGAAGTGGATCATATTAGTGCATTGTTTGATTGCTTTGCTTAATCCATTCCATCATTTAATTCCACATACTGAAGGTCTTAAAGGCCTACTGAAATGATTTTTTTTTATTTAAACGGGGATAGCAGATCCATTCTATGTGTCATACTTGATCATTTCGCGATATTGCCATATTTTTGCTTAAAGGATTTAGTAGAGAAAATCGACGATAAAGTTGGCAACTTTTGCTCGCTGATAAAAAAAAGCCTTGCCTGTAGCGGAAGTAGCGTGACGTCACAGGAGCTAGTATTCCTCACAATTCCCCGTTGTTTACAATGGAGCGAGAGAGATTCGGACCGAGAAAGTGACGATTACCCCATTAATTTGAGCGAGGATGAAAGATTCGTAGATGAGGAACGTTACAGTGAAGGACTTGAGAGGCAGTGATGGACGTATCTTTTTTCACTCTGACCGTAACTTAGGTACAAGCTGGCTCATTGGATTCCACACTCTCTCCTTTTTCTATTGTGGATCACAGATTTGTATTTTAAACCACCTGGGATACTATATCCTCTTGAAAATGAGAGTCGAGAACGCGAAATGGACATTCAGTGCCTTTTATCTCCACGACAATACATCGGCGAAACGCTTTAGCTACGAGCTAACGTGATAGCATCGTGCTTTAACTGCATATAGAAACAAAAAAATAAAGCCCTGACTGGAAGGATAGATAGAAAATCAACAATACTATTAAACCGTGGACATGTAAATACACGGTTAATGCTTTCCAGGCTGGCGAAGCTTAACAATGCTGTGCTAACGACGCCATTGAAGCTAACTTAGCAACGGGACCTCACAGAGCTATGCTAAAAAAATTAGCTCTCCACCTACGCCAGCCAGCCTTCATCTACTCATCAACACCCGTGCTCACCTGCGTTCCAGCGATCGGCAGAAGGACGAAGGACTTCACCCGATGCGTTTGGCGGCCCGGAGATGTAGGAAGTCAAGGTGAGGTCGGCGGCTAGCGCGGCTAGCGCTCCAACAAAGTCCTCCTGGTTGTGTTGCTGTAGTCCGCTGCTAATACACCAATCCCACCTACAACTGTCTTCTTTGCAGCCTTCATTGTTCATTAAACAAATTGCAAAAGATGTCCAGAATACTGTGGAATTATGAAATGAAAACAGCGCTTTTTGTATAGGATTCTACGGGGTACCATAACTTCCGTTACTCTGACTTCGTCACGCGCATACGTCATCATACCGCGACGTTTCAGCCGGATATTTCCCGGGAAGTTTTAAATGTCACTTTATAAGTTAACCCGGCCGTATTGGCATGTGTTGCAATGTTAAGATTTCATCATTGATATATAAACTATCAGACTGCGTGGTCGCTAGTAGTGGCTTTCAGTAGGCCTTTAAGTGTTGTACGTGCGTACAAATGTTTTAAATAAAATGTATCTCTAAAGATTATATTTCGCCTCTATTGTTGAGAAGAATTGTTGTATATTCTTGGGTAGCAGATTGTAGTTTGCTTTGTGTATCATTTTAGCTGTTTGCAAATTCACTATGTTGTGGAATTTCAGTATTTTAGAAACATTCAGAATGCCATTGATGCCATTTGTTTACAACTGAAAGGAACGCTTAGGCGGGGGATTGTGACTATTTTGGACACAGCGATCGTTCCGCCACACAATACCTCAATACTAACGAGGGGAAATTACACTTCAACGACTGCCGTTGGCTTTGACAGTGGGATTGCTTGTTTGCATTAAAAGAGTTGTTTTTCTCACTACCACAGGGCGAGACCATCCTTGCCCAGGCACACCCTCCTGGTTTGGGAGTATAAATATTTGGGGTTTTGGCACCAGCCGCTGGACGAGATCAGACCAATCTAAGTGTATGAGCACGAACTAATAAAGCCTACTCTCATGAGCGGCAAAACCTTCTTTCAAGACAAACCAAACAGTCCAGTTGCGATCGATTGAATGCCCTAAGATGACAGTGACCTGGATGAATGAGAATATTTGTTACATGTATTATTGTTTACATGTTGTATTGTTTGTATACATGTGCAACTTTTTCCGACGCTGCCACAGAAAGACGGGTTTTATGCCACTCCTTCTTTGTCTCATTTTGTCCACCAAACGTTTTATGCTGTGCATGAATGCACAAAGGTGAGCTTTGTTGATGTTATTGGCTTGTTGGAGTGCTTTGATTGATTGATTGAGACTTTTATTAGTAGGTTGCACAGTGAAGTACATATTCCGTACAATTGACCACTAAATGGTAACACCCGAATAAGTTTTTCAACTTGTTTAAGTCGGGGTCCACTTAAATTGATTCATGATACAGATATATACTATCATATATACTATCATCATAATACAGTCATCACACAAGATAATCACATTGAATTATTTACATTATTTACAATCAGGGGTGTGGAGGTGGGGGGGGGGGGGTAGGATATGGACATCAAGTAGTGGACATAGAGAGAGAGAGAGAGAGAGAGAGATCAGAAGGCATAAGAAAAAGAAAAAGTATCTGCATTTGATTGTTTACATTTGATTATTAGCAATCCGGGGAGGGTGTTAGTTTAGGGTTGTAGTTGCCTGGAGGTGAACTTTTATTGCGGTTTTGGATAGAGATGCCCTTTCTTTTATACCTGTTGGGAGCGCATTCCACATTGATGTGGCATAGAGAGAGAATGAGTTAAGACCTTTGTTAGTTCGGAATCTGGGTTTAACGTGGTTAGTGGAGCTCCCCCTGGTGTTGTGGTTATGGCGGTCATTTACGTTAAGGAAGTAGTTTGACATGTACTTCGGTATCAGGGAGGTGTAGCGGATTTTATAGACTAGGCTCAGTGCAAGTTGTTTAACTCTGTCCTCCACCTTGAGCCAGCCCACTTTAGAGAAGTGGGTAGGAGTGAGGTGTGATCTGGGTGGAGGTCTAGAAGTAATCTGACTAGCTTGTTCTGGGATGTTTGGAGTTTAGATTTGAGGGTTTTGGAGGTGCTAGGGTACCAGGAGGTGCATGCGTAATGGAAAAAGGGTTGAACGAGAGTTCCCGCCAGAATCCTCAAGGTGCTTTTGTTGACCAGAGAGGAGATTCTGTAGAGAAATCTCGTTCGTTGGTTAACCTTTTTGATTACCTTGGTTGCCATTTTATCACAGGAAAGGTTAGCCTCTAGAATGGAACCTAGGTAGGTGACCTCATCTTTCCTGGTGATAACAATGTCACCTACTTTTATGGTGAAGTCATTGACTTTCTTAAGTTTGATGTGGGACCCAAACAGGATGGATTCTGTTTTACCCAAGTGGATGGATAGGATCAGGCATATTTGGTCACTGCATGACTGCATTGATTTGATTGATTGATTGATTGATTAAAACTTTTATTAGTAGATTGCACAGTACAGTACATATTCCGTACAATTGACCACTAAATGGTAACACCCGAATAAGTTTTTCAACTTAATCAGTCCACGTTAATCAATTCATGGTACAAATATATACTATCAGCATAATACAGTCATCACACAAGTTAATCATCAGAGTATATACATTGAATTATTTACATTATTTACAATCCAGGGGGGTGGGATGTGGAGGGGAGGGGTTTGGTTGATATCAGCACTTCAGTCATCAACAATTATATCATCTGAGAAATGGACATTGTAACAGTGATGTGTGACTTGGTAGGATATGTACAGCGAGCAGTGAACATAGTGAGCTCAGGAAGCATAAGAACAAGTATATACATTTGATTTTTTACATTTGGTTATTTACAATCCGGGGAGGTGGGATGTGGTGGGGGGAGGGTGTTAGTCTAGGGTTGTAGTTGCCTGGAGGTGTTGTTTTAGTGCGGTTTTGAAGGAGGATAGAGATGCGCTTTCTTTTACACCTGTTGGGAGTGCATTCTATATTAATGTGGCATAGAAGGAGAATGAGTTAAGACTAGGGATGTCCGATAATATCGGCCGATAAATGCGTTAAAATGTAATATCGGAAATTATCGGTATCGTTTTTTTTTATTATCTGTATCGTTTTATTTTTTTTTTTATTTTTATTTTTTTTATTAAATCAACATAAAAAACACAAGATACACTTACAATTAGTGCACCAACCCAAAAAACCTCCCTCCCCCCATTTCTTTCTGTTATTAATATTCTGCTTCCTACATTATATATCAATATATATCAATACAGTCTGCAAGGGATACAGTCCGTAAGCACACATGATTGTGCGTGCTGCTGCTCCACTAATAGTACTAACCTTTAACAGTTAATTTTACTCATTTTCATTCATTACTAGTTTCTATGTAACTGTTTTTATATTGTTTTACTTTCTTTTTTATTCAAGAAAATGTTTTTAATTTAGTTATCTTATTTTACTAATTTTTAAAAAAAGTACCTTATCTTCACCATACCTGGTTGTCCAAATTAGGCATAATAATGTGTTAATTCCACGACTGCATATATCGGTTGATATCGGTATCGCTTGATATCCGTAATTAAAGAGTTGGACAATATTGGAATATCGGATATCGGCAAAAAGCCATTATCGGACATCCCTAGTTAAGACCTTTGTTAGATCGGAATGTGATCAATGCTAACATGCCATTTAAGCTCGCTGTATGTACATATTGCCTCATTATGTCTCGTTCATAGAGATCATTCAATTTCCTTTACTCATGTCCTCTATGTATTTAATTTATATTTGCATGTCTCATGACACATCATCTGCATGTAATATTGGCTGCATTTCTCATAGTTGTTTGTGTGTCGTTATAGACCACGGCAAACGTTACCCAGCTTGCAAAGATGGTCATAAATCCATTCGAAGAAGACAGCCTGCCATTTCCTTTAACTTGAACACACACATCGAGACCTTTGGCCCTTCTAAGCCAGTCATTTCCAGGAGTTAGAAGCCTCTGTTTTCCAATGTTGTAAAAATGTGTAGAACAAATATTACATTTTAACATTTCTGTCAAAGAAGATTTGCATCAGCCTGCGACCCAGTCCTTTGATAGTAGGCTAATATAGACACTTGCATCATGTGTTGCCTTCATTATAACACTTATATACAGTAAGGCTTTTAATTGTTGTTTTTTTGTCCAATATGGTTCTTTGAACATTTTGGGTTGCCATCCCCTGGTCTAAGAAGACAGAAGTGTTCAATAAATGCTCATTTAGCTCCTTGAAGCACGTTCATACTGACGCTCAACGCGTATTTTTGTCCGCATCTCCTCTGGTCTCTTCACGCGGACTCTAGTGTGGCAGAGAGCCATTACCTGGTCTCCGGTGCAAACATGGCCACGGCCAAAATGTTCCCCACAGGCAGATCCAAAAGTTCACAAGAAAGCGCCGCAGAAGTCACGAAAGTGCCGGCTCTTGTTGCTCAGTCCCGAAAGGGCTCCAACCAAAAGGTAAAAAAACCCCACGAAGAAACAAGAGGTAAACATCAACAACACAAAAGAAGAGCAGAGCCTTTGCAACCATCAGCCATTACAGCTGCGCCATTCTATTGATATATCTCCTATTTAAAAAAAATGTTGCAATATGCATTTTATTGAGGCTAGATCAGGGGTCCCCAAACTATATATATATATATATATATATATATATATATATATATATATATATATATATATATATATATATATATATATATATATATATATATATATATATATATATATATATATATATATATATATATATATATACATACATACAGTACAGGCCAAAAGTTTGGACACACCTTCTCATTCAATGCGTTTTCTTTATTTTCGTGACTATTTACATTGTAGTTTGTCACTGAAGACATCAAAACTATGAATGAACACACGTGGAGTTATGTACTTAACAAAAAAAAAGGTGAAATAACTGGAAACATGTTTTATATTCTAGTTCCTTCAAATTAGCCACCCTTTGCTCTGATTACTGTTTTGCACACTCTTGGCATTCTCTCGATGAGCTTCAAGAGGTAGTCACCTGAAAGGGTTTTCACTTCACAAATGTCATAGTTGTGATGCCTTCAGTGACAATCTACAATGTAAATAGTCACGAAAATAAAGAAAACACATTGAAATGAGAAGGTGTGTCCAAACAATTATAATAAAAAAATATATAAACAAATATATATATATTAGGGCTGCAACTAACGATTAATTTGATAATCGATTAATCTGTCGATTATTACTTCGATTAATCGATTAATAATCGGATAAAAGAGAAAAACTACATTTCTATCCTATCCAGTATTTTATTGGGGAAAAAACAACATACTGGCACCATACTTATTTTGATTATTGTTTCTCAGCTGTTTGTAAATGTTGCAGCTTATAAATAAAGGTTTATTAAAAAAAAAAGAATAATAATAATAATTTAATTTTTTTTTAAATAAATAAAAAAACTCTGCGCATAGCATAGATCCAACGAATCGATGACTAAATTAATCGGAAACTATTTTAATAATCGATTTTAAGCGATTTAATCGATTAGTTGTTGCAGCCCTAATATATACATATATACATATACACATACATACAAATATACAGTATATACATACAAACATACATATATATATATATATATATATATATATATATATATATATATATATATATATATATATATATATATATATATATATATATATATATATATATATATATATATATATAGTATATATACACACATACATACATGCCTACATGCATACATACATATATATACATACATACATATATATATACACATGCATATATATATATATATTAGGGCTGCAACTAACGACTAATTTGATAATCGATTAATCTGTTGATTATCACTTCGATTAATCGATTAATAATCGGATAAAAGAGACAAACTACGTTTCTATCCTTTCCAGTATTTTATTGAAAAAAAACAGCATACTGGCACCATGTTGTGGACATTGGGGGTGCAGCATACACCAATAATAACACAGAAATGTAACTCATCAGAACTGAATCAGATATTGTACACGTTTCTGTTGTGAATAATAAAGTATTCATTTTAGGCTGCCTCTGAATAATAGCATGAAATATTCCAGCACCTTCATAACGTTTAGTTATACTAAAGCGTCACTCAAATCTAAATATATTTATATAGCTTTATCGGCCCGGCTACATTGATCCATTATGAAACCAACCTGAGATATTTCTGTCCGTTACGTTTATTTCCAAATTGGTTTTCTCTCTCAAAACGGATTCAAATGTGCCGGAGACACATTATCAGCCCCGCATTGCAACAAAGGCATAACTTTAACGTTACTCACAAAAAAGTTGAACTCATGAATGCTTGTTGCCACTATGGACTTAAAAAGTTACGTACTGTGAGTTCTTCCCTTCATCCATGGCTCCAACATGTTTCTTCTTCAGGTGCTCCTGAAGCAATGTTGTACTTCCGTGCCATTTTGCAGGAAACGCTCTTCTTTGAAGTCTTTAAAGTGAAGTGTTCCCACACTTTTCACCACTTAGGTCGTACACTTTTCTCCATTGAAGCAATAACCTCAAGATGTTTCTCCGCTAAACTATCGGTAGTGTTTTCTTGCGCCATTTTTCTAATGTTTCCAGCAAAGGAGACGCCGTCGTCACGTGAGCTGCACATGACACATCATTGGCTAGCTTACGCCACCTCATGAGACGTAGCCTAACCGCCGCCCTGGCGCTGTTTTGTACTGTTTTTGTACTTATTTTGATTATTGTTTCTCAGCTGTTTGTAAATATTGCAGTTTATAAATAAAGGTTTATAAAAATAAAAATAAAAAAAATAACCAAAAATAAAAACAATAAAAAAAGCCTCCGCGCATGCGCATAGCATAGTTCCAACGAATAGATGACTAAATTAATCACCAACTATTTTGGTAATCGATTTTAATTGATTTAATCGATTAGTTGTTGCAGCCCTAATATATATATATATATATATATATATATATATATATATATATATATATATATATATATATATATATATATATATATATATATATATTTATTTTTATTTATTTTTTATTTTTAATTTTTTTAACTCAGCCCAGATTTTGGACGCTGGCGGGCCGTATCTGGTCCTTCGTTATGCCAAAAATAGTTTCTATTGTCTAGCTCGCACTTCTACATCGCTCAGAAAAGATGGTTCGTGTTATTTTTGTCTGCTGCATGTTCCACAACATCACAAAACAGCATATTGGAACATATGATGTCATAAATATGAAATATTTAATATATTTATAATATATTAAATATTTAATATATTTATAAATATTTAATATATTTATAAATATTTAATATATTTATAATATTATATAATATTATTAAGTCAAGCCCTTGGAATTCTAAATAAAAAATGTTCATTGATACTTTAGGAGACTATTTAGTTTTTCTACATGGCAGGTTGTAGATGTAAGCATCCTAAATGGTAAACAGTCTGGCGAGCACACAATGTACCTACTGGGATCCCCCGCACCGCTGACACCCACCACCCATTTTCCAAATTCCCCAGCTGATGTATGTGAAGAGACAGAGAGGGACTCTGTGCTCGAGGGGAAAAAAACACGCAGTCAGCTGCACTGACGACGCTCTTGTTCGCAAAGAAAACAGCAGCGCCAGTGAACGCCGCGGCAGAGACCACATTTTTTCCGGTGGGTGGGGTTGATTATCGAGCTGCTTGGGGTATCATTAAGTCGCTTTGGATTGCTTTAACGAAGCAAGCTCAACAACTGAGGAGCTTTCTTGTTTGGTACCGAGTCCCCGTGTATCTAGCTGTGCGTCTTAAAGTGAGAGAGTACGAAAACATTGATTACTGTTCAATTTGGCGTCTCCTTGTGAAGGCACAACATGCTAACCATGCTACCCTGCTATCTTCAAAGGCTGAAAAAGATCATCTCGTTTGGAGGTTTTCTTGTGTCCAACCATCAGAGTGAAATTCATACGACTAAATGCTTCAAATGAGGCCTACATTCAATGTTTATTCATCAATCAATGTTTATTTATACAGCCCTAAATCACAAGTGTCTCAAAGGGCTGCACAAGCCACGACGGCACCCTCGGTTCAGAGCCCACAAAAGGGCAAGGAAAAGCTCACAACCCAGTGGGATTGATTGATTGATTGAGACTTTTATTAGTAGGTTGCACAGTGGAGTACATATTCCGTACAATTGACCACTAAATGGTAACACCCCAATAAGTTTTTCAACTTGTTTAAGTCGGGGTCCACTTAAATTGATTCATGATACAGATATATACTATCATATATACTATCATCATAATACAGTCATCACACAAGATAATCACATTGAATTATTTACATTATTTACAATCAGGGGTGTGGAGGGGGGGTTGGCAGGATATGGACATCAAGTAGTGGACATAGAGAGAGAGAGAGAGAGAGAGAGAGAGAGAGAGAGAGAGAGAGAGAGAGAGAGAGAGATCAGAAGGCATAAGAAAAAGTATCTGCATTTGATTGTTTACATTTGATTATTAGCAATCCGGGGAGGGTGTTAGTTTAGGGTTGTAGCTGCCTGGAGGTGAACTTTTATTGCGGTTTTGAAGGAGGATAGAGATGCCCTTTCTTTTATACCTTTTGGGAGCGCATTCCACATTGACGTGACATAGAAAGAGAATGAGTTAAGACCTTTGTTAGTTGGGAATCTGGGTTTAACGTGGTTAGTGGTGCTCCCCCTGGTGTTGTGGTTATGGCGGTCATTTACGTTAAGGAAGTAGTTTGACATGTACTTCGGTATCAGGGAGGTGTAGCGGATTTTATAGACTAGGCTCAGTGCAAGTTGTTTAACTCTGTCCTCCACCTTGAGCCAGCCCACTTTAGAGAAGTGGGTAGGAGTGAGGTGTGATCTGGGGTGGAGGTCTAGAAGTAACCTGACTAGCTTGTTCTGAGATGTTTGGAGTTTAGATTTGAGGGTTTTGGAGGTGCTGGGGTACCAGGAGGTCCATGCGTAATGGAAAAAGGGTTGAACGAGAGTTCCCGCCAGAATCCTCAAGGTGCTTTTGTTGACCAGAGAGGAGATTCTGTAGAGAAATCTCCTTCGTTGGTTAACCTTTTTGATTACGTCGAGTGGGTCTAGCATAATATTGTGAAAGTCCAGTCCATAGTGGATTTAACATAAGAGTGAGAGTCCAGTCCATAGTGGGGTCAGCAGGAGACCATCCCGAGCGGAGACGGGTCAGCAGCGCAGAGATGTCCCCAACCGATGCACAGGCGAGCGGTCCACCCCGGGTCCTGACTCTGGACAGCCAGCACTTCATCCATGGCTACCGGACCTGTGCCCCCCTCCCCCTCCACAAGGGAGAGGGGGGGCAATGAACCAATGAATGAACCAATCAAAGGGTTTTTGAAAATTTAGAAAGCGTAGCCTCTCTAATTATGTCGTACTTCCAATTAAGACCACTGTCTTTTTTGCGTTTTAGATACAAAAAAAAATGAAAGTGTTTATAGTAATTTTCCAGTCTAGCTAGGTGAAATGAATGCCACGTAATAGTGTTAGCCAATTGGATGTCAGTGGTGGCTCACCTTAAACATAGAAAACACCTATTAACGGCTTATTCGCTTCTATTGAGAATAAATACTGAACTGAGTGACCTTACGCATGCAGACTGACCGTGAGACAACGCTTCGCCTCGGTGACCGTCTGGCCGGGATAATAACCTTCCCCAAAGACGCTTTCCAAATTCCCCTTGAGCCGACGTCTCCCATGACCTATTTTCATTACGGCTGACGGCTGGTGACTCGCCACTGAGCGCTAAATGGAGAGAGGACAATGCACAAGCCCGAGCAGAGCCTCGGTGGCTATTTACCCACCGTCTGACCCGACCCAAACCATGACTAATGCTAGAAGTCTTAATTTGAGACCTGTGGCTCATGGCCGCCTCGCGCTGAGTGGGACGACGCTTTATTAATTGCTATATTGTGGAAGGGAAGCAAGTGGTCCTCGAGAGATGCTTAAGGGGTCACACGGGGCAGCGTTTAATAACAACTCGTGAAATGCGGCAGAACAGACCGCTAACGTCTTGTGGTGCTCCCCCGGGAGTCGTGATAGCGAGAATGAGGTGGTTGGCCTAATGGTTGGACACAAGGACGGCTGGACCTACTGTCGGGGTTGCCTTTGATAGATTGATTGGTGGTTAGCCAGAATGAACAGTTGAGCAATAGGTTGCTAGGTCATTAGGGAGATACGTTTTTGTAGAGGTCGATGAATAAGGTAGTCTCAAAGTAGACGAGACAAACATTCCCATGGTTGGAATAGAGAGGATGGTAGGGTAGGTTGCTAAGTTCGGACACAAGGAGTCCCTAATGCATGGACACATAGGGTTTGGAGAGATGTTGGGTAGGACTAAAAGATAGTGGGCTCCTAAAGTTGAGGTTTGTAAGGTAAGTAGGTTGAAGGGACACAAAGGACAGCTAGTAGGTGTTCAGATCGATCAATAAGTACGTAGGACACACAGACAGTTGGTGTTGGTAGGGATAGATAGACGGATAGACTGATACATTGCCCGATTGTGGGTGATTTATGAAGCTCTTTGAGGCACTTGTCATTAAGGGCTTTACAAATAAACGTTGATTGATGGATTGATGATTGATATACTGCTGGGGCTGTGGTACGTACGTTGGTAGTTAGCTGGGAAACAAGGACGGACAGCTGTGGTTAAGATCGGTAGTTGGGTAAGTAAGTAAGACACGAGGTTGGTGGGGTTGATAGACATAGACTGGGAGATAAGAACATTGAGCAAAACGAAAATTGGACACAGGAAAACAATGGACGGGAAAAAGCGCTCCAAGGTGTAATAAAGTTCAAAACAAAAGCTATAATCCATCGAATAACTTTACTGAGAGATTTGAGCAGGGTAAAACACATGACCAACACTTTTACCACCAACCGGAAACATAGCAACCAGGCTAGCAACGCACCTCCTTTACGGCAGCTGTCGCAACGTTCTTAAAACAACCGCAGCACATACATATATATACAACACTGCAGCACATACATATATATACAACACTGCAGCACATACATATATATACAACACTGCAGCATATACATATATATACAACACTGCAGCACATACATATATATACAACACTGCAGCACATACATATATATACAACACTGCAGCACATACATATATATACAACATATATGACACTGCAGCACATACATATATATACAACACTGCAGCACATACATATATATACAACACTGCAGCACATACATATATATACAACACTGCAGCACATACATATATATACAACACTGCAGCACATACATATATATACAACACTGCAGCACATACATATATATACAACATATCTCCCTTTTTTAACTTTTGTTTTTCTCTCCTTGTAAATGTTACAAAATCACACTGTAGATGTGTTGTCTGTCTAATTATAAATAATACAGATGAGGCGTGTTGGCTGAGTTCTTGACGTTTACTTTCACAGCGTGGCAACATGCAACACTTTTCGGGGCTACCGCGCATGCTCGTCACTCCCGTTGCATGCTGGGTAGTGTAGTTGTTATATTCTCTAGCTCAGTGTTTTTCAACCTTTTTTGAGCCAAGGCACATTTTTTGCGTTGAAAAAATGCGGAGGCACACCAACAGCAGAAATTATTAAAAAATGAAACTCAGTTGACAGTAAAAAGTCGTTGTCGCAATTGTTGGATATGACTTTAAAGCATAACCAAGCATGCATCACTATAGCTCTTGTCTCAAAGTAGGTGTACTGTCACCACCTGTCACATCAAACCATGACTCTTTTTGATTTTTTTGGCTGTTTTCTTGTGTGTAGTGTTTTACTTCTTGTCTTGCGCTCCTATTTTGGTGGCTTTTTGGCTTTTTTGGGTATTTTCCTGTAGCAGTTTCATGTCTTCCTTTGAGCGATATTCCCCGCATTTGCTTTGGTTTAGTACCGTAATCAAGAATATTTCAGTTGCTGCTATCCTTCTTTGTGGTGACATTGTTGATTGTCATGTCATGTTCGGATGTACTTTGTGGACGCCATCTTTGCTCAACACGCTGTAAGTCTTTGCTGTCGTCCAGCAGTCTGTTTTTGTTTACTTAGTAGCCAGTTCAGGTTTAGTTTTGTTCCCTAAGCTTCAATGCCTTTTCTTAGGGGCACTCACCTTTTGCTTAGTTTTGGTTTTAGCATTAGATACCTTTTTACCTGCACGCTGCCTCCCACTGTCATCTGCATATTGGGATCACAACAAACCATGTTCCGATATCTACAAAGCAATTAGCTACCTACTGATATGGAAGAGTATTACACGGTTACTCTGCCGAGTTCTAGACAGCACCGACACTCAACAACATTACATTATTTGCAGACTATAATTACTTGTTTGCAAAAAATATTTTTACCCCAAATAGGTGAATTTACATAATCTCCCACGGCACACCAGACTGTATCTCACGGCACACTAGTGTGCCGCGGCACAGTGGTTGAAAAACACTGCTCTAGCTCATCACATCTTTCCCCCTATAAAGAAATGATGTTAACTCAATAAAGTGTATTTCTTTTTTTAGCTTTAACTTTTAATTTTTTAGCATTGTAGCCACATTTGCAAACAAGTTTTGTCTTCATAGAATTGTCTTTCAATAAAGAAATCAAGTGCAAAAATGTCAAAGCATCATAACAAACAGTTATGTTCCAATAGCAGCAGAAGTGCACTTTTTGGAGAGCTGTATTATTTTCAGTTTTGTGCCCAAGGGACTGATTTTATTTAACACTATATTATTATTTATACACCTATAGTGATCACAGAGACAGGTTGTTTTTGTGTTACTGTATATATTTGTTTCTCTGAAAAATCCCACTTAATATACTTTGGGCAACAACAGTCAATATTTATTTATTTTATTTTATTTTTTTAGGTGAGTAACAGTCAATATTTATTTATTTATTAGATTTTATTTTTTTATTATATAATAAAAGTGAGCTTTTGTTAAACCAAATATTGTGGTTTTTTTTACATATACAACAACCTATCTGGACTCCATAAGAGAATCGATAAGGAATCGGTTCGATAACAGGATTCGATAATAGGCTCGAACTCGATAATTCCTTATCAAACATCATACCTAGTTGACATAGAAAGAAAGGAAGGATAGGTAGATATAGGACTCAAGGACAAGGTATAGATGAATAAAAAACACAACACTATACTGCTCAGTTTCCAATCCTTTATTAAGCTTTGTGATATCCCTAGAGTGCCTTAGAGAGGCGGACATGAAGACTAGATGAAGAAGGAGACATGGTGGGAGGTGGGAGGTTAAATTTCACCTCCTCTCCCTCATTAGAATTCCGTCATCAGTCTTCCCCGCCGAGCAGGGTCTTGACATGTCACGCTTTATTAATGGCCCCGGGAAGCGTTATTGACCTGGACCTTCTGCTCCCTGGCTCTGCCGCTGCCTTTTCTGACTCCAAATTCCTCCATCCTCCAACCCCGTCCTCGTTCTAGGACGCTGCAACATAACCCCGCTCATTGATTATACACTCGGCCTCTTTCTGCTTAGCGCAGCTGCAGCGCACACCTGCAGCCTTGAGGTGACGCAGTGGCTCTTGACTTTGCTTTTTTAGCAGCTCTTATCATAGAGGACCGAGCTCTATACGGGTATGGTGTGACGTGATGCTGTCTGCTACTGCCGTGATTATTTATTCATCTAATTCATGTAATGATACATGATCAAATGAATTGGAAATCTCATGTAAAAAATATACAACATAAAGTAGCTGGGAACACGTCAAAAGGGACAAGCGGTAGAAAATGGATGTTCTAGACCAAAATCCCTTCTACATTCTCTACTGCTCACTAGTGTTACCATATCTGAGTTATTGTGTAGAAATATGGGGAAACAACAACAAATGTGCGCTTCATTCACTAACTGTGTTACAAAAAAGATCGATTAGAATTGGAGATGTCTGATAATGGCTTTTTTGCCGATTTCCGATATTGTCCAACTCTTAATTACGATATCAACCGATACCGATATATACAGTGGTGGAATTAACACATTATTATGCCTGATTTTGTTGTGATGCCCCGCTGGATGCATTAAACAAGGTTTTTCAAAATAAATCAACTCAAGTTATGGAAAAAAATGCCACCATAAAGTACTTAACCTTTTCTCACTAAATGTATTCATTTTATTCCTTTTGAGAGATTTGTTTTTTATCATTGTCTAATAATGCAACAAATGTGGTGAAAAAAACTTTTAATATTATCTAATATGGAACAAATATTATATTATCATACATTCCGAACATTTTTAAATAAATAAAATTTAAAAAAAAATACTTATATCTGTTTGACTCATGATCTCAAAGCAAGTTGTCCGTCAAATTGTACGCTGTAAAAATGTCAATTTCTACGTTAAAAACGTTTTGGGGTTTTTTAAATATTTTTTCCACCGTAAAAAGAAGAACCGTAGATTTTACAGTTTAAAACAATGGTACAGTTTTTTCCATTTACAGTAATATGCTGTAAGAACTGTACATAAATACCAGAAAGGCCTTGCAGCACAGGTGTCAAAGTCAAGGCCCGGGAGCCACACCTGGCTCGCCACCTCATTTTATCTGGCCCGTGAATACCTGGAAATATGTGGCAATAAAGTACTTTTTTCACTAAATGTATTCATTCTGTCCATTTTGAGAGACAAAAAAACGTTATTATTGTCGATCAATGCGACAACATTATATACATTTTTAATAATATCTAATAATTAGAAATGTCCTATAATGGCTTTTTTGTCCAGTTCCGATATTGTCCAACTCTTAATTACAGATTCCGATATCAACCGATACCGATATATACAGTCGTGGAATGAACACATTATTATGCCTGATTTTGTTGTGATGCCCCGCTGGATGCATTAAACAATGTAACAAGGTTTTCCAAAATAAATCAACTCAAGTTATGGAAAAAAATGCCAACATGGCACTGCCATATTTATTATTGAAGTCACAAAGTGCATAATTTTTTTTAACATGCCTCAAAACAGCAGCTTGGAATTTGGGACATGCTCTCCCTGAGAGAGCATGAGGAGGCTGAGGTGGGCGGGGTTGAGGTGGGGTAGGGAGTAGCGGGGGGTGTATATTGTAGCGTCCCGGAAGAGTTAGTGCTGCAAGGGGTTCTGGGTATTTTTTCTGTTGTGTTACGGTGCGGATGTTCTCCCAAAATGTGTTTGTCATTCTTGTTTGGTGTGGGTTCACAGTGTGGCGCATATTTGTAACAGTGTTAAAGTTGTTTATACGACACCCTCAGTGTGACCTGTATGGCTGTTGACCATGTATGCCTTGCATTCACTTGTGTGTGTGAAACGCCGTAGATATTATGTGACTGGGCCGGCACGCAAAGGCAGTGCCTTTAAGGTTTATTGGCGCTCTGTACTTCTCCCTACGTCCGTGTACACAGTGGCGTTTTAAAAAGTCATATATTTTACTTTTTGAAACCGATACCGATCATTTCCGATTAGAGATGTCCGATAATATCGGCCTGCCGATATTATCGGCCGATATATGCGTTAAAATGTAATATCGGAAATGATCGGTATCGGTTTTTTTATTATCGGTATCGGTTTTTTAATTTTTATTTTTATTTTTATTTTTATTTTTTATTAAATCCACATAAAAAACACAAGATACACTTACAATTAGTGCACCAAGCCAAACAACCTCCCTCCCCCATTTACACTCATTCACACAAAAGGGTTGTTTCTTTCTGTTATTAATATTCTGCTTCCTACATTATATATCAATATATATCAATACAGTCTGCAAGGGATACAGTCCGTAAGCACACATGATTGTGCGTGCTGCTGCTCCACTAATAGTACTAACCTTTAACAGTTAATTTTACTCATTTTCATTCATTACTAGTTTCTATGTAACTGTTTTTATATTGTTGTACTTTCTTTTTTATTCAAGAAAATGTTTTTAATTTATTTATCTTATTTTACAATTTTTTTAAAAAAGTACCTTATCTTCACCATACATGGTTGTCCAAATTAGGCATAATAATGTGTTAATTCCACGACTGCATATATCGGTTGATATCGGTATCGGTTGATATCGGTATCGGTAATTAAAGAGTTGGACAATATCGGATATCGGCAAAAAGCCATTATCGGACATCCCTATTTCCGATATTACATTTTAAAGCATTTATCGGCCGATAATAACGGCAGCCCGATATCATCGGACATCTCTAATTAGAATAATACATAATGTTGGATATAGAGAACATACAAACCCTTTATTTATTAAATCACAAATTATTGAAATTCAACGATTTGGTGCATTTGCAAACAGCTAAAATGATGCACAAAGCAAACTATAACCTGCTACCCAAGAATGTACAACAATTCTTCTCAACAAAAGAGGAGAAACATAACCTTAGAGGAAAATCTCATTTAAAACATTTGTATGCTCGGTGAGGGGAGCAGTGAGCAGCAGCGGTGGCCGCGCCCGGGAATCATTTTTGGTGATTTAACCCCCAATTCCAACCCTTGATGCTGAGTGCCTAGCAGGGAGGTAATGGCTCCCATTTTTATGGTCTTTGGTATGACTCGGCCGGGGTTTGAACTCACAACCTACCCATCTCAGGGCAGACACTCTAACCCAGGGGTCACCAACCTTTTTGAAAGCAAGAGCTACTTCCTGGGTAGTGATTAATGCGAAGGGCTACCAGTTTGATACACACTTAAATAAATTGCCAGAAATAGCCAATTTGCTCAATTTACCTTTAACTCTATGTTATTATTAATAATTAATGATATTTACACTTAATTGAACGGTTTAAAAGAGGAGAAAACACGAAAAAAATGACAATTCAATTTTGAAACATAGTTTATCTTCAATTTCGACTCTTTAAAATTCAAAATTCAACCGAAACAAAGAAGAGAAAAACTAGCTAATTCGAATCTTTTTGAAAAAATTTAAAAAATAATTTATGGAACATCATTAGTATTTTTTCCTGATTAAGATTAATTTTACAATTTTGATGACATGTTTTAAATAGGTTAAAATCCAATCTGCACTTTGTTAGAATATATAACAAATTGGACCAAGCTATATTTCTAACAAAGACAAATCATTATTTCTTCTAGATTTTCCAGAACAAAATTTTTAAAATCAATTCAAAATACTTTAAAATAAGATTTAAATTTGATTCTACAGATTTTCTAGATTTGCCAGAATAATGTTTTTGAATTTTAATCACAATAAGTTTGAAGAAATATTCCACAAATATTCTTCGTTGAAAAAACAGAAGCTAAAATGAAGAATTAAATTGAAATTTATTTATTCTTTACAATAAATAAAAAAAAATACTTGAACATTGATTTAAATTGTCAGGAAAGAAGAGGAATTAATTTAAAAGGTAAAAAGGTATATGTGTTTAAAAATCCTAAAATCATTTTTAAGGTTGTATTTTTTCTCTAAAATTGTCTTTCTGAAAGTTATAAGAAGCAAAGTAAAAAAAGTAATGAATTTATTTAAACAAGTGAAGACCAAGTCTTTCAAATATTTTCTTGGATTTTCAAATTCTATTTGAGTTTTGTCTCTCTTAGAATTAAAAATGTTGAGCAAAGCGAGACCAGCTTGCTAGTAAATAAATACAATTTAAAAAATAGAGGCAGCTCACTGGTAAGTGCTGCTATTTGAGCTATTTTTAGAACAGGCCGGCGGGCTACTCATCTGGTCCTTACGGGCTACCTGGTGCCCGCGGGCACCGCGTTGGTGACCCCTGATCTAACCACTGGCCACTGAGTAGGTTAACACTTAAAACCTTTTTCCAATTATGGAACGGATGAACCAAAAAAAAACCAAAGAAAGCACTAATATGATTCAGTTTAAGAGACTGTTCAAACTACAAGTGTTCACAAAGTACACAGAACAAGAACTATGATGAACATCTTGAACCCTTTTTTCCCCCCTTTTTTTTATTGAGACTGATTATTTATGTATTTAATATTTGTATGCTTACTATGGTATATTTTTTATTTATTTGTTCACTGTTTTGTTACAGAAAACAAGGACATTGGATACAATTGCTATTTGGGATGTCCGATAATATCGGCCGATAAATGCGTTAAAATGTAATATCGGAAATTATCGGTATCGTTTTTTTTTATTATCGGTATCCTTTTTTTTTGTTTGTTTTTTTGTTTTTTAATTAAATCAACATAAAAAACACAAGATAGACTAACAATTAATGCACCAACCCAAAAAAACTTCCCTCCTCATTCACACAAAAGGGTTGTTTCTTTCTGTTATTAATATTCTGGTTCCTACATTATATATCAATATATATCAGGGGTCACCAACGCGGTGCCCGCGGGCACCAGGTAGCCCGTAAGGACCAGATGAGTAGCCCGCTGGCCTGTTCTAAAAATAGCTCAAATAGCAGCACTTACCAGTGAGCTGCCTCTATTTTTTAAATTGTATTTATTTACTAGCAAGCTGGTCTCGCTTTGCTCGACATTTTTAATTCTAAGAGAGACAAAACTCAAATAGAATGTGAAAATCCAAGAAAATATTTGAAAGACTTGGTCTTCACTTGTTTAAATACATTCATTAATTTATTTTACTTTGTTCCTTATAACTTTCAGAAAGACAATTTTAGAGAAAAAATACAACCCTAAAAATGATTTTAGGATTTTTAAACACATATACCTTTTTACTTTTTAAATTCCTTCCTCTTCTTTCCTGACAATTTAAATCAATGTTCAAGTATTTTTTTTTTTTTATTGTAAAGAATAAATAAATTTCAATTTAATTCTTCATTTTAGCTTCTGTTTTTTCAACGAAGAATATTTGTGGAATATTTCTTCAAACTTATTACGATTAAAATTCAAAAACATTGTTCTGGCAAATCTAGAAAATCTGTAGAATCAAATGTAAATCTTATTTCAAAGTCTTTTGAATTTATTTTAAAATTTTTGTTCTGGAAAATCTAGAAGAAATAATGATTTGTCTTTGTTAGAAATATAGCTTGGTCCAATTTGTTGTATATTCTAACAAAGTGTAGATTGGATTTTAACCTATTTAAAACATGTCATCAAAATTCTAAAATTAATCTTAATCAGGAAAAATTACTAATGATGTTCCATAAATTCTTTTTAAAAAAATTTCAAAAAGATTCAAATTAGCTAGTTTTTGTCTTCTTTGTTTCGGTTGAATTTTGAATTTTAAAGAGTCGAAATTGAAGAAAAACAATGTTTCAAAATTGAATTGTAATTTTTTTGTGTTTTCTCCTCTTTTAAACCGTTCAATTAAGTGTAAATATCATTAATTATTAATAATAACATAGAGTTAAAGGTAAATTGAGCAAATTGGCTATTTCTGGCAATTTATTTAAGTGTGTATCAAACTGGTAGCCCTTCGCATTAATCACTACCCAAGAAGTAGCTCTTGCTTTCAAGAAGGTTGGTGACCCCTGATATATATCAATACAGTCTGCAAGGGATACAGTCCGTAAGCACACATGATTGTGCGTGCTGCTGCTCCACTAATAGTACTAACCTTTAACAGTTAATGTTACTCATTCTCATTAATTACTAGTTTATATGTAACTGTTTTTATATTGTTTTACTTTCTTTTTTATTCAAGAAAATGTTTTTAATTTATTTATCTTATTTTATTTTATAATTGTTTTAAAAAAGTACCTTATCTTCACCATACCTGGTTGTCCAAATTAGGCATAATAATGTGTTAATTACACGACTGTATATATCGGTTGATATCGGTATCGGTTGATATCGGTATCGGTAATTAAAGAGTTGGACAATATCGGATATCGGCAAAAAGCCATTATCGGACATCCCTAATTGCTATGGTATGAAAAGGGGTAGGATTAAATAAGCTCTGCTTCTTCCTACTCATTTTTGGACGTGCTGTAATGAAACAACTGGAATTGTGTGACACATTACATTGTGTCGTACGCACGTTCCAAATAAACTGAACATAATTTGCCATTTAAATGTGTTTCATATCAAATATCAATATATTGGTATTTCCAACATTTTTCCTCAATGAAGGAGTGCAGTCATGAAGACAGAGCCTCGTTTGTAAACATTGTGCACTCGCGCCCCCTTCTGGGTGCCTGAGACATTACACCGCCCAGCAGGAACGCCATGAATGAACGAGCAGGATGTGAGTGTGTTGCTCCATTGTGGCTCCTCTTTTGCACACATGAGCACATTCCTCAAATCAAAAAGTGGTCGCCCCTGAATAAACGCGGCTTGTGTTGCCTGAATGGAGGTATTCTCCCGCGTTCCCGTGATGCACAAACACACCAAATTCAATATCCGTTTCTGTGTTGTTGTTTTTTTCCCCCCGCAGTCACACAACACAATGGTCCCGCTTCTGTTCTTGGTGGCAACCACAACAACGGCCAATTCCAGCAGCAATGGCAACAGTACACGAGGTAAGACGCTCACCGCTTTGCCCGTCAGACATGATTATTATGCATCTGTGCGGCGATAATAACTCCTTATGACTCCCCGACACAATGAACGACTGGCCGGTCATTTACGGCTGATTGTGCGGCGACAAGGCGGTCCTGTGTGCGCTCGTGGCTCCATTCTGGGAGCCCTCTCAAGATGAGCTGATGCCAATCTCTGTTGGCTAAATAGTGCTGAAGCCAGTCACTAAATCAACCGCGTGGCCATAGGGGCACACGGCAGGAGCTTTGATGTAGTATTTGCACTGTACACACTGTAAATATTGTATATACAGTCGCCATCAAAAGTTTACATACACTTTTCCTCCAAACATATTGCTGGGTATTTTGGCCAATTTTTGTTCCATCTGACATCACATGGACAAAGATAAGACCTTCTGGAGGAAAGTTCTGTGGTCAGATGAAACAAAAATGGAGCCACAATACCCAGCAATATGTTTGGAGGAGAAAAGGTGAGGCCTTTAATCCCAGGAACACTAAGCCTACCGTAAATCATGGTGGTGGTGGTATTATGCTCTGGGCCTGTTTAGCTGCCATTGATTGATTGATTGAGACTTTTATTAGTAGGTTGCACAGTACAGTACATATTCCGTACAATTGACCACTAAATGGTAACACCCGAATAAGTTTTTCAACTTGTTTAAGTCGGGGTCCACTTAAATTGATTCATGATACAGATATATACTATCATATATACTATCATCATAATACAGTCATCACACAAGATAATCACACTGAATTATTTACATTATTTACAATCAGGGGTGTGGAGGGGGGCGGGGGGGGGGGATATGGACATCAAGTAGTGGACATAGAAAGAGAGAGAGAGATCAGAAGGCATAAGAAAAAGTACCGTAATTTCCGGACTATAAGCCGCTACTTTTTCCCCTCGTTCTGGTCCCTGCGGCTTATACAAGGGTGCGGCTTATTTACGGCCTGTTCTTCTCCGACACCGACGAAGAGGATTTCGGTGGTTTTAGTACGCAGGAGGAAGACGATGACACAATGATTAAAGACTGACAGTAGGCTGGTTATTTTGATAACGTACAGGCGAGCACTTTGTATTACTTTGCAGCGTTGTATTATTTGTACTCTGCACGAATGCTGTTCGCCATGTCAAAGATGTGAAAGTTTGATTGAATGATTGAAAGATTTATTGTTAATAAATGGGACGCTTTGCGTTCCCAAACAGTCATCTCTGTCCCGACAATCCCCTCCGTGGTAGCAGGAACCCCTATATACTACGCTAATTACACATCAAAACCCTGCGGCTTATAGTCGGGTGCGGCTTATATATGGAGCAATCTGTATTTTCCCCTAAATTTAGCTGGTGCGGCTTATAGTCAGGTGCGGCTTATAGTCCGGAAATTACGGTATCTGCATTTGATTGTTTACATTTGATTATTAGCAATCCGGGGAGGGTGTTAGTTTAGGGTTGTAGCTGCCTGGAGGTGAACTTTTATTGCGGTTTTGAAGGAGGATAGAGATGCCCTTTCTTTTATACCTGTTGGGAGCGCATTCCACATTGATGTGGCATAGAAAGAGAATGAGTTAAGACCTTTGTTAGATCGGAATCTGGGTTTAACGTGGTTAGTGGAGCTCCCCCTGGTGTTGTGGTTATGGCGGTCATTTACGTTAAGGAAGTAGTTTGACATGTACTTCGGTATCAGGGAGGTGTAGCGGATTTTATAGACCAGGCTCAGTGCAAGTTGTTTAACTCTGTCCTCCACCTTGAGCCAGCCCACTTTAGAGAAGTGGGTAGGAGTGAGGTGGGATCTGGGGTGGAGGTCTAGAAGTAACCTGACTAGCTTGTTCTGAGATGTTTGGAGTTTAGATTTGAGGGTTTTGGAGGTGCTAGGGTACCAGGAGGTGCATGCGTAATCGAAAAAGGGTTGAACGAGAGTTCCCGCCAGAATCCTCAAGGTGCTTTTGTTGACCAGAGAGGAAATTCTGTAGAGAAATCTCGTTCGTTGGTTGACCTTTTTGATTACCTTAGTTGCCATTTCATCACAGGAAAGGTTAGCCTCTAGAATGGAACCTAGGTAGGTGACCTCATCTTTCCTGGTGATAACAATGTCACCCACTTTTATGGTGAAGTCATTGACTTTCTTAAGTTTGATGTGGGACCCAAACAGGATGGATTCTGTTTTACCCAAGTGGATGGATAGCCAATAGAAATGGTGCTTTACAGAGAGTAAATGGGACAATGAAAAAGGAGGATTACCTCCAAATACTTCAGGACAAGCTAAAGTCATCAGCCCGGAGGTTGGGTCTTGGGCGTAGTTGGGTGTTCCAACAGGACGATGACCTCAAACACACGTCAAAAGTGGTAAAGGAATGGCTAAATCAGGCTAGAATGAAGGTTTTAGAATGGCCTTCCCAAAGTCCTGACTTAAACGTGTGGACAATGCTGAAGAAACAAGTCCATGTCAGAAAAGCAACACATTTACCTGAATTGCACCAATTTTGTCAAGAGGACTTAGACTTAGAAACTCTTTTTTGTCCCCGAGGGGCAATTTGGTTTGCAGCAATAGTCATTAAAAACAAGGTACAACAGTAAAAACAAGGTACAAATACATATTAAAGCTGCAAGCAGCGTTGGTCGGGTCCGCATTTTGGCAGGTGCTAGTCCTAGGTGTCCCAATACTTTTGTCCAGTGGTAGTCCTGCGTGAGACCTACATAGAGGTTTTTGTTGCATGTCTCTACGATAGTCGTACTGGGAGTTAGAGGAAGTTGTGTCTGTGTTTTTTTCCTAGGTGCTGCGGCACAGTGGTTCTTTTCTTTGAAGGCTCGTAAAATCAAAACCGTAGCACTTATTAAAACGCTTTCGCCAGCTTTTAATCAGAAGGGTTCAATCTCTCTCCTGTAGTAGTTTGAAGCCAAAACGACAAACACGCTCAGAGGAGATAATGTTTGATGTTTGGTGACCGCTTTTTAAAAAAAAAATGTTTTGAAGTGGGGATATCAAACTTCCTGTTGATTTTTGCTGAAGGATTTCAATCTATGAAATGTAGGTCTAAGTGAGACCTACGTAGAGGTTTTTGTTTCATGTCTCTAAAACGTTCCTACCGGAAGTTACAAGCAGTTTTGTCTGTGTTTTCTTCTGAGAAGCAGTTTTGTCTCTGTTTTATTCAAAAATTGCGCTGGAGCGCAATTTTGAGTTTTGGGGTTCAGGTTTTTTTTAGATCGCAATTTCCACCAGTCCCAATGTGTGTAAAAATTTTGGTGAGTTTTGAAGTATTTTAAGGGGTCAAATTACAGCTCAAAGAGGCAAAAATGAGTGTTTTTAGTCATTTTTTGTGTTGAAGGGGAAATTGCCAACTTCCTGTTGGTTTTTGCCCGAGGATGTGAAATTATGAATTGTAGGTCTAAGTGAGACCTACATACAGGTTTTTGTTTCATGTCTCTACGGCCTTCCTAGTGGGAGTTACAGGCAGTTTGTTTTTGTTTTTTTCCTAGGGGGCGCTAGAGCGCAATTTTGATTTTTGGGGTTTTTTTTTTTTTTACTAAAGTGTGCTGTCCCAGTTTTTCTATGTGTGTATAAAATTTGGTGAGTTTTGAAGCATGTTAAGGGGGGCAAAGTAGTGCGCAAAGCTGCGGAATAATAATAATCAACCTTACAATTTCAATAGGTTCCTTTGTACATGCGAACCCTAAAAATACATACAACATACAAACCATCATGAAGGCATTGAGCTAAAAGCTAAAAACATTTGTAATACAATAAAAAGGAATCATCACACGTCGCTTCCCACTAAAGTGACTGCATAGCTGCTGAGCTTGTTTAAGAAGCTCATTTATAAAGAGGACTGGTCAAAAATTCAAGCAGAAGCTTGTGGATGGCTACCAAAAGCGTCTTATTGCAGTGAAACTTGCCGATACGAGTTGTAGAAATGATTGGAAGCTCAAGACAGCCATGACATGATGTTCTTTACAAGTGTATGTACACTTTTGACCACAACTGTAGCTGCGGGCTGAAAATGGTGAAGTTTCCATAGACTAACAAAGACTAAAACAAGTCATTTACTGGAGACATGGCACAGGATGAAGTTAAAAAGGTTGACTTTACACTCACCTTAGTGTTTACCATCAAGTCTTTCTTTTGACAGCCCCTCGCGGTAAAGTTGTCCGAGTGCAAACTGATTGATTGATTGATTGAGACTTTTATTAGTAGATTGCACAGTACAGTACATATTCCGTACAATTGACCACTAAATGGTAACACCCCAATAAGTTTTTCAACTTGTTTAAGCTGGGGTCCACGTAAATCAATTCAAGGTAACTGAGGCAATATTTGTCATTGATAAACCTTTCGGCGAATCAAAATTCAAGAAATTGTACCGGAAAGTTCATTACTTTGAAGACGACCAATAAAACGCGGAGAAGGCAGGGTCGGTAAAAAAGTTGTTTTTTTTAAATCAGCGTCCAATATAAGCTTCTGGTTGAATTTTTGATCACTTATCTTGACAAAATTGGTGCAGTTCAGCGAAATGTGTTGGTTTTCTGACATGGACTTGTTTCTTCAGCATTGTCCACACGTTTAAGTCAGGACTTTGGGAAGGCCATTCTAAAACCTTCATCCTAGCCTGATTTAGCCATTCCTTTACCACTTTTGACGTGTGTTTGGGGTCATCGTCCTGTTGGAACACCCAACTACACCCAAGACCCAACCTCCGAGCTGATGATTTTAGCTTGTCCTGAAGATTTTGGAGGTAATCCTCCTTTTTCATTGTCCCATTTACTCTCTGTAAAGCACCAGTTCCATTGGCAGTGTCACACCAATATTCTTCCCATCACAAAAACCTTCCTAACCCCCATTTACTTCCGGGGTCATTTCCGCTCACGTCAGTTCCTCTTACGTCATTGACAGCGATCGATAGCACTTCGTTTGACTCTTTTTTATAATACAGCGTTAACAAAACGTCTGAATTATCAACAATAATGTTGATTTAAAGTACAGACATTTAACAGTATTATATATTAATTAATATTAGTGAAATGTTTCAACAATAATGTTGATTTAAAGTACAGACATTTAACAGTATTATATATTAATTAATATTAGTGAAATGTTTCAACAATAATGTTGATTTAAAGTACAGACATTTAACAGTATTATATATTAATTAATATTAGTGAAATGTTTTCAACAATAATGTTGATTTAAAGTAGTACAGACATTTAACAGTATTATATATTAATTAATATTAGTGAAATGTTTCAACAATAATGTTGATTTAAAGTACAGACATTTAACAGTATTATATATTAATTAATATTTTTTGCACGTTACCACGAAGACAGAAGTTCGCAGCAGCGGCCCTAACACTCCGCTTGAAATGTTGCGAAGCCTGCTGGTGTTTGACATAAGTCCCCTGGGACAGATAAAGACGAATATCATTCAGTGACACCACCATTTTCAGGAGATTTGGATTTATCGATCGCTGTCAATGACGTAAGAGGAACTGACGTAAGCGGAAATGACCCCGGAAGTAAATGGGGGTTAGGAAGGTTTTTGTGATGGGAAGAAAATTGGCGTGACAGCAGCAAAACAGGCCCAGAGCATAATACTACCACCACCATGCTTGACGGTAGGGGTGGTGTTCCTGGGATTAAAAGTCCTTACCTTTTCTCCTCCAAACATATTGCTGGGTGTTGTGGCCAAACAGTTCAATGTTTGTTTCATCTGACCACAGAACTTTCCTCCAGAAGGTCTTGTCTTCGTCCATGTGAGGTCAGATGAAACAAAAATGTAGCTGTTTGGCGTGGATGGCTACCAAAAGCATCTTATTGCAGTGAAACTTGCCAAGGGACATGTAAGCAAATATTAACATTGCTGTATGTATACTTTTGACCCAGCACATTTGCTCACATGTTCAGTAGACCCATAATAAATTCATAAAAGAAGCAAAATTCATGAATGTTTTTTGTGAGCAACAAGTATGTGCTGCAATCACTACATCACAAAAAAATAAGAGTTGTAGAAATGATTGGAAACTCAAGACAGCCATGACATGATGTTCTTTACACGTGTATGTCCACTTTTGATCGCGACGTGCCTTCCTTCTTCTCTTGTTGCCCTCTGACCCGGCCTCCCCTTCCTCCTCAGAGGGCGTCACGTCCACCGGCCAACACGTCCTCCCCACAGTGCTGGTCCTGTCCCTGCTGCTGCTCATCATCGCACTGCTGGCCTGGTACTTCCTCAGGTAATAAACGCTCTCTCTCCTACCCGGTGGCCATTATTTGCCCGATGGGCCAAGTGGCGTCAGTGCGCCGCCACATCTTTGTGTGTACAAAGTAGGGCTGGACGATAAAGCGATATCATTATATACCGCGATAGACGCAGAATCGTTAAAGGCCTACTGAAATGCGATTTTCTTATTTAAACGGGGATAGCAGATCCATTCTATGTGTCATACTTGATCATTTCGCGACATTGCCATATTTTTGCTGGAAGGATTTAGTAGAGAAAATCGACGATAAAGTTCGCAACTTTTGCTCGCTGATAAAAAAAGCCTCGCCTGCACCGGAAGTAGCGTGACGCAGGCCCGGCCCTAACCAATCTGGCGCCCTAGGCAAGATTTTAGGTGGCGCCCCCCCACATCGGCAGTGAAGTGTATATACTCACAAGAAACCGAATAGCTTTGTCTTTGACCTTTTTTTTTTTACTTAAAGAAAGCAAATTAACAATCAGAATAGTTAACAAGATTTTTTTTTAAAAATGGATAAATCAATGAATACAAAAAATTAAAAATGAATATAAGAAATACAATATTTTTTACATACATAAGCACAAAATAAAACGTGTCAACAAGTTGCATAAAATTAATTAAAAATACAATATAAATATGGCACTGCACAAAACAAGATATCAAACCAGTATGACTTTAACAACTATATTACAAAAAAAGGGGATCCAACAGAGTTCCTTATTTGTGCTTTTTAATATTGCATTAACTAGAATGGCTTACAAATGACTGTACACCAGGGAGTACTGTAATTACCTAACGTTACATTATTATTTTCCTTAACAATTTAGCCCCCTCCACAATATTAACCCAACGTTAAAACAGAACTAGCTATTTATTGATTAGCAATTGCCGAATCATGTAACATTAGCTTTATGCTAAAAAGACAGGTTACTATCACATTCTGTAACAGACAAATAATTTCATGTAGGCTAACGTTACCTACCTGCTACCTCTGTCTTTTTCTCGTCTCTCCTCTTCTTTTCTCTTTTTTTTTTCCCTGGGCACCTGACAATTTGGGCCGTTTTGACATCTTGTGTTGATTTTTTGATGTGGTGACGTCCAAAAAGAGTCATGATACGGGAAGGGAGGGGGGGCGTAATGTTGTAACCAATAATATTTCTATTAAATAGGCTTTACTTTGCATTTTAATTAACGTGGGATTATTTTATGTATTTAGAAATAATAGTACCAACTTTTTTTTTTTTCTTTTTTTTTTTTCCTCCAACATTTGTGGCACTGGCGTGGCGCCCCCTGATGGACGGCGCCCTTAGCATTTGCCTATACGGCCTATGCCACGGGCCGGCCCTGGCGTGACGTCACAGGTTGTGGAGCTCCTCACATCTGCACATTGTTTACAATGATGGCCGCCAGCAGCGAGAGCGATTCGGACCGAGAAAGCGACGATTTCCCCATTAATTTGAGCGAAGATGAAAGATTTGCGGATGAGGAAAGTGAGAGTGAAGGACTAGAGGGCAGTGGAAGTGATTCAGATAGGGAAGATACTGTGAGAGGCGGGTGGGACCTGATATTCAGCTGGGAATGACTAAAACAGTAAATAAACACAAGACATATATATACTCTATTAGCCACAACACAACCAGGCTTATATTTAATATGCCACAAATTAATCCTGCATAACAAACACCTCCCCCCTCCCGTCCATATAACCCGCCAATACTAATCAAACACCCGCACAACACACTCAATCCCACAGCCCAAAGTACCGTTCACCTCCGCAAAGTTCATACAGCACATCTATTTCCCCAAAGTCCCCAAAGTTAGGTACGTGACATGCACATAGCGGCACGAACGTACGGGCAAGCAATCAAATGTTTGGAAGCCGCAGCTGCGTACTGCGTTACACATACAAATTAAACAAAATGCTTATGGCAACATTCTGGTTGCGTACTCACGGTACCGCGTCTGCGTATCCAACTCAAAGTCCTTCTGGTAAGAGTCTCTGTCGTCCCAGTTCTCCACAGGCCAATGGTAAAGCTTGACTGTCATCTTTCAGGAATGTAAACAATGAAACACCGGCTACGTCAGGGGTGGGCAATTAATTTTCACCGGGGGCCGCATAAGCAACCCGAGCACTGCTGGAGGGCCACACGACAATATTTCAATTAAATTTTGCTCAATATTATTTTTGATATACCATAAGATAAATAATAATGATGATAATAATTAATAATAATAATAATAATAATAATTTCATTTAACCTAACTTAACTTTATACAAAAGCAGATTGCTTTTTAAGGTCACTTTATCCTGCATTATCCAACATTTTTCCCCATCAGATTTGGACAACCATCTGTTGTTAAAAATAGTTTTTAATCATATCTATTCTATATTGTTTTTTATATTGGTTTTATATGTAATTGTTTTTTTCTTTTTATTCAGTCATTGGTGGAGCTAAGGATAATATTTGAATATTGTTTGTAATATTGTTGTGCAGCACTTTGGAAACATGTTGTTGTTTAAATGTGCTATATAAATAAAGTGGATTGGATTGTCACACCTGCCAGCTTGTCCCAACACGCATTTACTTCTGTGAACAAGTCATTACCTGTGGTTGTCTCTTTAATTGACTGCATCAGAGCTCTCATCCAAAGTTAGCGAAAAACAGTCCAAGTCTCCGGGCATTATCAGCGCAACAAAGTCCAATAAGCACTCCTTAATAAACTCTCCGTCAGAAAACGCCTTACTTTTTCTGGCGCTTTTGTGAGAAATGACGAAACTTGTCCTGACGGCTGCATCTCTGGGGGTGTGAAATATGGCACAAAGTCCTTGTTGGGTTTGCAGTTTTACCATCAACGCATCAGCCTCCCTTGCGCGCGCTTCATCAGACACATCCCGGTATTTTCCCTCGTGTTTCTTCGTGTAGTGGCGATTAAAATGATATTTAAACACAGCAAGCTGTGTACCACACATTAAGCACACGGCTTTACCATTAATTTATGTAAAGAAATACTTGCCAGTCCAAAACACGCCATTCGTCATCAACTTTTCTTTTTTTAGCGTCTCATCACTTGTCTCTATGCACCTTCCCTCACAGGTTCCCTCCGGACATACGGCATAAATAACACATTTCAAAATAAAAGCAGCACAGTTGTATTGCGCGCACGACATAGATGTTTTTTAAACTTTATTTTGTAATTTGTAATTGCGCCGTTCAATTCACTCACAATCCCACACGCGCATACGTCCACACGGAAGTAATACAAATAACGCTTTTCAAAACAAAAGCAGCACTGTTGTATTGCACACTCGACATAGATACTTTTTTAAATTTATTTTGTAATTTATGATTGGCCTCACGCGGGCCGGACAGGGATGCGCAAAGGGCCGGATGCGGCCCGCGGGCCGTACAATGCCCAGGTCTGGGCTACGTGTTTGTGTTGCTGCAGCCGGCCGCTAATACACCGCTTCCCACCTACAGCTTTCTTCTTTGCTGTCTCCATTGTTCATTAAACAAATGGCAAAAGATTCACCAACACAGATGTCCAGAATACTGTGGAATTTTGCGATGAAAACAGACGACTTAAAGGCCTACTGAAAGCCACTACTAGCGACCACGCAGTCTGATAGTTTATATATCAATGATGAAATCTTAACATTATAACACATGCCAATACGGCCGGGTTAACTTATAAAGTGACATTTTAAATTTGCCGCTAAACTTCCGGTTCGAAACGCCTCTGAGGATGACGTATGCGCGTGACGTAGCCCGGGGAACACGGGTATGCCTTCCACATTGAAGCCAATACGAAAAAGGTCTGTTTTCATTTCATAATTCCACAGTATTCTGGACATCTGTGTTGGTGAATCTGTTGCAATCATGTTCATTGCATTATGGAGAAGGAAGCTGAGCAAGCAAAGAAGAAAGTTGTCGGTGCGAAATGGACGTATTTTTCGAACGTAGTCAGCAACAACAGTACACAGCCGGCGCTTCTTTGTTTACATTCCCGAAAGATGCAGTCAAGATGGAAGAACTCGGATAACAGAGACTCTAACCAGGAGGACTTTTGACTTGGATACACAGACGCCTGTAGAGAACTGGGACAACACAGACTCTTACCAGGATTACTTTGATTTGGATGACAAAGACGCAGACGTGCTACTGTGAGTATGCAGCTTTGGCTTCTAAACATTTGATCGCTTGACCGTATGTGCGCAACTTTTTTTTGCGTATGTACGTAACTTTTTTTAAATATATAAGCTTTATATATTTAAAATATATATTTATCAACGGTCTTTTGGGCTGAGTGATTGTGTGTGTTGATCAGGTGTTTGAATTGTATTGGCGTGTTCTATGGAGCTAGGAGCTAGCAGAGGAGCTAGGAGCTAGCATAACAAACACGCAGGTGTTTTTATGCAGGATTAATTTGTGGCATATTAAATATAAGCCTGGTTGTGTTGTGGCTAATAGAGTATATATATGTCTTGTGTTTATTTACTGTTGTAGTCATTCCCAGCTGAATATCAGGTCACCCCCGGCTCTCACAGCATCTTCCCTATCTGAATAGCTTCAACTCCCCACTAGTCCTTCATTTGCACTTTACTCATCCACAAATCTTTCATCCTCGCTCAAATTAATGGGGAAATTGTCGCTTTCTCGGTCCGAATCTCTCTCACTTCATGCGGCCATCATTGTAAACAATAGGGAACTTTGCGTATATGTTCAACTGACTACGTCACGCTACTTCCGGTAGGTGCAAGCCTTTTTTTTATCAGATACCAAAAGTTGCAATCTTTATCGTCGTTGTTCTATACTAAATCCTTTCAGCAAAAATATGGCAATATCGCGAAATGATCAAGTATGACACATAGAATAGATCTGCTATCCCCGTTTAAATAAAAAAAATTCATTTCAGTAGGCCTTTAAAACAAGTAAAACACTCTAACATCAAATCTGCTTAGTAAGAATAATTATCTTATCAAACAGAAAATAAGCAACTATCACCCTTATTTGAGATACTTAATCTTACTTAGATTTCAGTTTTTGTAGTGTATTGAAATACATTTTAGTACCGGTACCAAAATATTGGTATCGGGACAACACCACTTGATAGTTGTGTTATATGTAGTCTAGTGTTGTCATACTGTGGTTAATCATCTGTTTATTGCTTCAAATAAAACTTAAAGATGATATGAGTTGATAAAGGGGAGCTTGAAACTGATGAAATCACTTCAAACATTTCCTATGGGAAATTTTGCTCGGAAGTCAAACAGTGTCACGTAACACGGGGTTAAAAAAGAAAGAAAAAAAAAAGTCCGAGTTACCACCCCTCCTACTCCTCCTCCCGGGCTCTCTCTGATTGGCTGCGAGCCAGATTCCGAGGCAGAGCTCCGTGTGACCAAACACTTCCTCCTCGAGGTCAGGAAGCGGCGCTAGTTGCCTCCCTTTGCTGCGAGTCCCAGTAAGAGAGCAGGAGGTGACAGCCAGGCCAGTAAGACGGCAGCTAACACATTGTCACCTTCACGCCTAACTCATGAGAAAGACCAACTTCTCCACCTTCAGATGGTACGTTTTTGCGGCCCGCGCCTTCTCACGCAAGTGACAACTCATGGCGGGGTGTGGGGTTTTTTTTGTTTGTTTTTTTTGAACAGGTTAAAAAACCAGAGGAAAGCGGTGGTCACCACAGTGGACAAGAAGATACCCAATGGCATCCTGGAGGAACCAGGTAAGGATGGTGTAAACACGTCACCGAGAAGAGATGATGACTTCACGCTGCCTCTTTATGGTCGCCCTTTACTTCCTGTGTGCGACCTGACAAGTACAACAAATAACCACACACTTTTTGTGTGAATTATTGTTTTATTAGCTGAACAAGTATTCCACTATGCTTGAAAAGGTTTTTTAACATAAAATCTATTGACATTTTTACAGCGTATAATTTGATGGATGACTTGCTTTGAGATCATGGGTCAAGCACATTTAGTGCGACAAAAAAAATGTTTGGAATGTATGATAATATAATATTTGTTGCATTATTAGCAGGGATGTCCGATAATGGCTTTTTGCCGATATCCGATATTCCGATAATGTCCAACTCTTTAATTACCGATACCGATATCAACTGATACCGATATCAACTGATATATGCAGTCGTGGAATTAACACATTATTATGCCTGATTTGGACAACCAGGTATGGTGAAGATAAGGTACTTTTTAAAAAATAATAATAAAATAAGATAACTAAATTAAAAACATTTTCTTGAATAAAAAAGAAAGTAAAACAATATAAAAACAGTTACATAGAAACTAGTAATGAATGAAAATGAGTCAAATTAACTGTTAAAGGTTAGTACTATTAGTGGAGCAGCAGCACGCACAATCATGTGTGCTTACGGACTGTATCCCTTGCAGACTGTATTGATATATATTGATATATAATGTAGGAACCAGAATATTAATAACAGAAATAAATGGGGGGAGGGAGGTTTTTTGGGTTGGTGCACTAATTGTAAGTGTATCTTGGGTTTTTATGTTGATTTAATAATAAAAATTAAAAAATTTTAAAAAAAACGATGCAGATAATAAAAAACCGATACCGATAATTTCCGCTATTACATTTTAACGCATTTATCGGGATATCTGATATTATCGGACATCCCTACAAATTATGTTAACTTGTCTAATTGTGCAAAAATATACTGTGTTATCAAACATTCAAACTATTTTTTTAAATATAAATAAATACTAATAATAATGACTTCAAAGCAAGTTATCCACCATGTAAAAAGTAGCAATAGATATTATGGTAAAATTGTGACATTTACTGTGTTTTTTACAGCATTTTTCTCTAAATGAAAAAAACAGTACTTTTTACTGTGAAAAACTGTGGTGCCATTTTGGCATTTACAGTAATGAACAAACTGGCAGCTCAGGTGCCAAAATGTTACTGTAAAATAGCATTTTTTTTTCATTTACAGTTAAAAAAAAACGTACATTTTACACTAAAATTCTGGCAACAGAGCTACCTTTTTTTTTTTACCGTAAAAACAGCAGTACTGTTTTTCCGTTTACAGTAATATACGCTACATTTTGGGGTGAAATTATTGCAACTTACCATATTTTTTTTTACATTTTATTTTTTTTCAAATCTACTAATAAAATGCATTTTAAAAAATTGAGTAATAATAGTTAGAGGCGGCCCTCTGGGGCCAAACATAACTGTGATGTGGCCCTCAGTGAAAACCACTTTGACACCTCTGGTTTAGATTATACTCAGCGGACACATCATTAGGTACACCCGTACCACCTAATAGAGATCGCCAATATCGGTGTCTGCTTCTTTATATCGGTATCTGTTTTTTTTGTTTTTTTACAACTACAACAGAACTACATCAGCAGATACAATATCTACACAAATGATAGCAGTATTTAGTATTGAAAAACATAAATGATTAGTCAAGTAGATTGTTATAGATCAGGGGTCACCAACGTGGTGCCCGCGGGCACCAGGTAGCCCGTAAGGACCAGATGAGTAGCCCGCTGGCCTGTTCTAAAAATAGCTCAAATAGCAGCACTTACCAGTGAGCTGCCTCTATTTTTTAAATTGTATTTATTTACTAGCAAGCTGGTCTCGCTTTGCCCGACATTTTTAATTCTAAGAGAGACAAAACTCAAATAGAATTTGAAAATCCAAGAAAATATTTGAAAGACTTGGTCTTCACTTGTTTAAATAAATTCATTACTTTCTTTACTTTGCTTCTTATAACTTTCAGAAAGACAATTTTAGAGAAAAAATACAACCTTAAAAATGATTTTAGGATTTTTAAACACATATACCTTTTTACCTTTTAAATTCCTTCCTCTTCTTTCCTGACAATTTAAATCAATGTTCAAGTAATTTTTTTTTTTTTTATTGTAAGGAATAATAAATACATTTTAATTTAATTCTTCATTTTAGCTTCTGTTTTTTCGACGAAGAATATTTGTGAAATATTTCTTCAAACTTATTATGATTAAAATTCAAAAAAATTATTCTGGCAAATCTAGAAAATCTGTAGAATCAAATTTAAATCTTATTTCAAAGTCTTTTGAATTTATTTTAAAATTTTTGTTCTGGAAAATCTAGAAGAAATAATGATTTGTCTTTGTTAGAAATATAGCTAGGTCCAATTTGTTATATATTCTAACAAAGTGTAGATTGGATTTTAACCTATTTAAAACATGTCATCAAAATTCTAAAATTAATCTTAATCAGGAAAAATGACTAATGATGTTCCATAAATTATTTTTTTAAGTTTTTCTCTTCTTTTTTTCGGTTGAATTTTGAATTTTAAAGAATCAAAATTGAAGACAAACTATGTTTCAAAATTTAGTTGTCATTTTTTTCGTGTTTTCTCCTCTTTTAAACCGTTCAATTAAGTGTAAATATCATTAATTATTAATAATAACATAGAGTTAAAGGTAAATTGAGCAAATTGGCTATTTCTGGCAATTTATTGAAGTGTGTATCAAACTGGTAGCCCTTCGCATTAATCACTACCCAAGAAGTAGCTCTTGCTTTCAAAAAGGTTGGTGACCCCTGTGATATAGACACTGCTGAAGTAGCAGCCCTTTTGCCCAGCTTGTCAAGTCTTGCCTTATTTTTCTCAGCGTCTACCATGTCGTTTTAAATAACTACAACATTAGTGCAGTCCTACTTTTCCCTCTAAAATAATGTTCAAAACAACTGAAAGCCTTGTCCAACTGTTTAGTGACGTACACTATTCATGTTTAAATAACTTTGACTGCAAATGAATATCTGCTCCTTGACTACTAATAATCGGTATCGGCCCTAAAAACAACAACATAACGATCGATCTAAAGAGATCCGAGTCATGCCTTTTACTTTAAATAATGCTAACTTTTGAGAGGTGTTTTATAACGCCCTGAGATGGGTAGTTTGTGAGTTCAAACCCCGGCCGAGTCATACCAAAGACTATAAAAATGGAACTAGAGATGTCCGATAATGGCTTTTTTGCCGATATTCCGATATTGTCCAACTCTTAATTACCGATTCCGATATCAACCGATACCGACATATACAGTGGTGGAATGAACACATTATTATGCCTAATTTTGTTGTGATGCCCCGCTGGATGCATTAAACAATGTAACAAGGTTTTCCAAAATAAATCAACTCAAGTTATGGAAAAAAATGCCAACATGGCACTGCCATATTTATTATTGAAGTCACAAAGTGCATTATTTTTTTAAACATGCCTCAAAACAGCAGCTTGGAATTTGGGACATGCTCTCCCTGAGAGAGCATGAGGAGGTTGAGGTGGGCGGGGTTGATGTGGGGGGGTGTATATTGTAGCGTCCCGGAAGAGTTAGTGCTGCAAGGGGTTCTGGGTATTTGTTATGTTGTGTTACGGTGCGGATGTTCTCCCGAAATGTGTTTGTCATTCTTGTTTGGTGTGGGTTCACAGTGTGGCGCATATTTGTAACAGTGTTAGAGTTGTTTATACGGCCACCCTCAGTGTGACCTGTATGGCTGTTGACCAAGTATGCCTTGCATTCACTTGTGTGTGTGAAAAGCCGTAGATATTATGTGATTGGGCCGGCACGCAAAGGCAGTGCCTTTAAGGTTTATTGGCGCTCTGTACTTCTCCCTACGTCCGTGTACACAGCGGCCTTTTAAAAAGTCATAAATTGTACTTTTTGAAACCGATACAGACAATTTTGAAACCGATACCGATAATTTCCGATATTACATTTTCAAGCATTTATCTCTACAAATTAATATCTGCTCCTTGACTACTAATAATCGGTTTCGGCCCTAAAAAACAAAACATAATGATCGATCTAAAGCAGGTGTCACCAACCTTTTTGAAAGCAAGAGCTACTTCTTGGGTAGTGATTAATGCGAAGGGCTACCAGTTTGATACACACTTAAATGAATTGCCAGAAATAGCCAATTTGCTCAATTTACCTTTAACTCTATGTTATTATTAATAATTAATGATATTTACACTTAATTGAACGGTTTAAAAGAGGAGAAAACACAAAAAAATGACAATTACATTTTGAAACATAGTTTATCTTCAATTTCGACTCTTTAAAATTCAAAATTCAACCGAAAAAAAGAAGAGAAAAACTAGCTAATTCGAATCTTTTTGAAAAAATTTAAAAAAAATAATTTATGGAACATCATTAGTAATTTTTCCTGATTAAGATTAATTTTAGAATTTTGATGACATGTTTTAAATAGGTTAAAATCCAATCTACACTTTGTTAGAATATATAACAAATTGGACCAAGCTATATTTCTAACAAAGACAAATCATTATTTCTTCTAGATTTTCCAGAACAAAAATTTTAAAATAAATTCAAAAGACTTTGAAATAAGATTTAAATTTGATTCTACAGATTTTCTAGATTTGCCAGAATATTTTTTTTTGCATTTTAATCATAATAAGTTTGAAGAAATATTTCACAAATATTCTTCGTCGAAAAAACAGAAGCTAAAATGAAGAATTATATTAAAATGTATTTATTATTCTTTACAATAAAAAACAAATTTATTTGAACATTGATTTAAATTGTCAGGAAAGAAGAGGAAGGAATTTAAAAGGTAAAAAGGTATATGTGTTTAAAAATCCTAAAATCATTTTTAAGGTTGTATTTTTTCTCTAAAATTGTCTTTCTGAAAGTTATAAGAAGCAAAGTAAAAAAAAATAATGAATTTATTTAAACAAGTGAAGACCAAGTCTTTAAAATATTTTCTTGGATTTTCAAATTCTATTTGAGTTTTGTCTCTCTTAGAATTAAAAATGTCGGGCAAAGTGAGACCAGCTTGCTAGTAAATAAATACCATTTAAAAAATCGATCGGTAAGTGCTGCTATTTGAGCTATTTTTAGAACAGGCCAGCGGGCTACTCATCTGGTCCTTACGGGCTACCTGGTGCCCGCGGGCACCGCGTTGGTGACCCCTGATCTAAAGAGATCAGAGTCATGCCTTTTACTTTAAATAATGCTAACATTTGAGAGGTGTTTTATAACGCCCTGAGATGGGTAGGTTGTGAGTTCAAACCCCGGCCGAGTCATACCAAAGACTATAAAAATGGGACCCTTGGCACTCAACATCAAGGGTTGGAATTGGGGGTTAAATCACCAAAAATGATTCCCGGGCGCAGCCACCGCTGCTGCCCACTGCTCCCCTCACCTCCTAGGGGGTGTTCAAGGGTGATGGGTCAAATGCAGAGGATAATTTCGCCACACCTCGTGTGTGTGTGACAATCATTGCTACTTTAACTTTAACTTTAATTATTGTGGAGCTGTTTCTAATATTCTGTCCCTTGGTTTTGTGCGGGTGTATGTACATTTTTTTAAAACTTTTTGTTCATTGTAGACCAAACGACGGTGGTCCTGCTGCCCAGATCCGCGTCGGCCTCCAAGAACTACCCCCCGCTCGCCATGGAGCATCTGGAGGACGAGTACCGGCTCCGCTCGGCCGACGACGGCAAGCTCTTCCGAGAGGAGTACAACGTGAGCATCCCTCTGTTCAAAAAAGAAAAAATGAGCAATGGCTGCCAATATAGAGACAAACATGGGAAGCAAACTACAGCAGAAGTATTAATAACGCGGGAAAACTCCTAGGTAGTCTTTCCATGACTCAAGCGTACGTGCTTGCATGAAAAGTACCCCGTTTGTGATTCAGCACCCGAGTGGAGTGTCGCTAGCACGGTGTAAACCGTGACTGGGCAGTGGTGTTATTTTGAGGAAATGGAGGAAGTTGAATAATGAATATGCAGCGGAGGAAATGACCAAACACAACTTCATGTCCCGCAGTCTCTGCCAGGGGGTAACGCCCAGGGGACGTACGAGGAGGCCAACAAGGACAACAACAAGGAGAAGAACAGATACCCCAACATCCTTCCATGTGAGTGCACCTCACATGTTCAAATGACACGCCCCCTTCGTCCATTCAGGTCTCGAGGTAAACGTGAGTCAGGCGTCATCTTTTGCGAGTCGTGATGAGAGGGGTCTAGTTACCATGACGACGATGACACTCCATCGCAAGTTCCTCTTTTTGACCCTAACTGAAGCAGATCGACAGTTCTGCGTGGATGTCGAGTCAAAGTCCAATCGAAAAGGTTTCTTCTGAACACGGCGGGCCACTTCATTAGGTACACTGACCTCGGTGTTGTGTAAAAAAAAAACCAACAACAACAACAGTGTATAGCAGAAAGGTGCTTTTAGGAATGGGTCCTGAATAGGGATGTCCGATAATGGCTTTTTGCTGATATCCGATATTCCGATATTGTCCAACTCTTTAATTACCGATACCGATATCAAGCGATACCGATATCAACCGATATATGCAGTGGTGGAATTAACACATTATTATGCCTAATTTGGACAACCAGGTATGGTGAAGATAAGGTACTTTTAAAAAATATAATAAAATAAGATAACTAAATTAAAAACATTTTCTTGAATAAAAAAGAAAGTAAACAATATAAAAACAGTTACATAGAAACTAGTAATGAATGAAAATGAGTAAAATGAAGTGTTAAAGGTTAGTACTATTAGTGGAGCAGCAGCACGCACAATCATGTGTGCTTACGGACTGTATCCCTTGCAGACTGTATTGATATATATTGATATATAATGTAGGAAGCAGAATATTAACAGAAAGAAATGGGGGGAGGGAGGTTTTTTGGGTTGGTGCACTAATTGTAAGTGTATCTTGTGTTTTTTATGTGGATTTAATAATAAAAAAATAATAATAAATAATTTTAAAAAAACGATACAGATAATAAAAAAACCGATACCGATAATTTCCGATATTACATTTTAACGCATCCCTAGTCCTGAATTTGGTACTTTTATAGGTAGTTCGTCGTTACTACCAAGTACCAATTGGGCGGAATAGCTCAGTGGGTAGAGTGGCCGTGCCAGCAACTCGATGGGTTCCAGGTTCGATTCCCGCTTCCGCCATCCTAGTCACTGCCGTTGTGTCCTTGGGCAAGACACTTTACCCACCTGCTCCCAGTGCCACCCACACTGCTTTAAAGGCCTGCTCCAATTTTGTTGTTCTTTGAACCTGTTCACTGTAATAATGACAAATAAAACTCTATTCTATTCTATGAATGGGTAAATAGACGACACGCGTCTTGGGACATGTACGTGTCAAAAGGACAGCCAAAAGAGAATAAATCTATAGGTAAGCACCCAAATGTTCTTTCGGGGTTTGCGTGGCAGCACTTTGTGCCGATAGAAATGTCCCTTATTTTTTTCCTCAAAGGGTATTCACGCCCCTGAAGGTAACCAAGACATTATTCACCACCACAATAAGAAGCAGAGAGTTCAATTTAAATACAGTACCTGATTAGGTTAAGCAGGTGTACCTAATATATTGGCCACTACGTTGTTTTTGGAGCCCATCGCAACTCTTGGGAACTGCCGCCGTGCTAAGCTAGGCTAACGGAAATGTTTTAGCAAAATAATCCACACTAGTGAACAATGTGACCTTTACCCCCCCCCCCCCCCCCCCCCCCCCACCCCCACCCCCACCCCGTTTGCAGATGATCACTCCAGGGTGGTGCTGACCCAGCTGGACGGAAGCCCCGCATCCTCCGACTACGTCAACGCCTCCTACATCGACGTGAGTACTTCTGCGCTGTGCAGAAACAATACGTATTTTATATATATATATATATATATATATATGTATGTATGTATGTATGTATGTGTGGGAAAAAATCACAAGACTATTTCATCTCTACAGGCCTGTTTCATGAGGGGTTTTCCTCAATCCTCAGGAGATTTTAATGAATTAATTTAATTTAATTAAAATCTCCTAAGGATTGAGGAAAACCCCTCATGAAACAGGCCTGTAGAGATGAAATAGTCTTGTGATTTTTTCCCACACATACATATTACGCTCTACCACGGTATCGAGCACTATTTTTTGAGCTGGACGAAGTGGCTGGGGAGAGGAAAGTCTGGGCTTCTCTGCTCAGCCCTTGTGTGGTATTCGGGTCTGTGGGACCCGTTTTCATTTTTTATTAAAAGAAAAATGATACAATTAATACAAACTGAGAACATATACTACCGTTCAAAAGTTTGGGGTCACCCAAACAATTTTGTGAAATAGCCTTCATTTCTAAGAACAAGAATAGACTGTCGAGTTTCAGATGAAAGTTCTCTTTTTCTGGCCATTTTGAGCGTTTAATTGACCCCACAAATGTGATGCTCCAGAAAGTCAATCTGCTCAAAGGAAGGTCAGTTTTGTAGCTTCTGTAACGAGCTAAAGTGTTTTCAGATGTGTGAACATGATTGCACAAGGGTTTTCTAATCATCAATTAGCCTTCTGAGCCAATGAGCAAACACATTGTACCATTAGAACACTGGAGTGATAGTTGCTGGAAATGGGCCTCTATACACCTATGTAGATATTGCACCAAAAAGCAGACATTTGCAGCTAGAATAGTCATTTACCACATTAGCAATGTATAGAGTGTATTTCTTTCAAGTTAAGACTAGTTTAAAGTTATCTTCATTGAAAAGTACAGTGCTTTTCCTTCAAAAATAAGGACATTTACATGTGTTTTTATGTTAAAATACTGAACAGATGTTTATTGGGATAAGGTAAACATCTGTCCCCCCCCCCAATATACAATATACAAGATACTCAAAGCGCTTGAGTATCTTAAAGGTAGAAAAGTGCTATACAAGTATAACCCATTTACCATTTACTAAAATATTGGTATCGGGACAAACCTATTTCATATCATTTTTTTACATTTATTACAAAATATCAAAAATGGCCGCCGCAATCTTTGACTTTTCAGTGTGGTAGAAAATGTGTGGACACCCCTTCCTTAAACTAGTTTGCTCTCTCACAGGGGTTCACACTCGAGAACAAGTTCATCGCAGCACAAGGTAAGACGGCGTTTACAGTTTTTGTCGATTGGACGAGCGGATCGGACGCTGACTTTTTCGACGTCTGGCAGGTCCGAAAGAGGAAACGGCTGCCGATTTCTGGAGGATGATTTGGGAGCAAAAAGTGGCGACGGTCATCATGCTGACCAACTTGAAGGAGAGGAAAGAGGTGAGTGATTAGGGGATGATTTCACAGATCGAGGTGATATTGATGAGCTAAGCAGGATCAATAGGAGAAGCGCTGGGGCGAGAATGAAAAATGTCGGTATAGTGGCTTCGATAACGGGAACCGGTTCTCTAAAAGGGATTCGAATCCATGGAATCGGTTCTTTTCTTATCGAATAATCGGGAGAACCGGTTTCGAACATCATCCCTGGCCCTATGGTCGTGAAAATACGGTA
>NC_084738.1:5095853-5110853 GCF_033978785.1 Entelurus aequoreus
CGTTCATAGTCACATGACCTAAAGATCATAGCACTTACCATGATGCCACTCAGTGTATATGCGTCGTATCAAATTCTGTACTTTTACAGGCACCGACCCAATTCCATCGGTACTATCCATTCACGTCATTAATAGAATAGAATAGAAAGTACTTTATTGATCTCTGGGGAGAATTCAGCACCACAGTTCGCTCACAATAGACAATAAACACTTAGGTGTTTTTTACATGTGAATAATATAAATACAGTATTATACAGCATTATTCACATGTGAATAATATAAATACAGTCTATTATACAGCATTATTCACATGTGAATAATATAAATACAGTCTATTATAAAGCATTATTCACATGTGAATAATATAAATACAGTCTATTATAAAGCATTATTCACATGTGAATAATATAAATACAGTCTCTTATACAGCATTATTCACATGTGAATAATATAAATACAGTCTATTATACAGCATTATTCACATGTGAATGATATAAATACAGTCTATCACATGTGAATAACATAAATACAGTCTATTATACAGCATTATTCACATGTGAATAATATAAATACAGTCTATTATACAGAATTATTCACATGTGAATAATATAAATAGTCTATCACATGTGAATAATATAAATACAGTCTATTATACAACATTATTCACATGTGAATAATATAAATACAGTCTATTATACAGCATTATTCACATGTGAATAATATAAATAGTCTATCACATGTGAATAATATAAATACAGTCTATTATACAACATTATTCACATGTGAATAATATAAATACAGTCTATTATACAGCATTATTCACATGTGAATAATATAAATACAGTCTATTATACAGCATTATTCACATGTGAATAATATAAATACAGTCTCTTATACAGCATTATTCACATGTGAATAACATAAATACAGTCTATTATACAGCATTCACATGTGAATAATATAAATACAGTCTATTATACAGCATTATTCACATGTGAATAATATAAATACAGTCTATTATACAGCATTATTCACATGTGAATAATATAAATACAGTCTATTATACAGAAATATTCACATGTGAATAATATAAATACAGTCTATTATACAGCATTATTCACCTGTGAATAACATAAATACAGTCTATTATACAGCATTATTCACATGTGAATAATATAAATGCAGTCTATTATACAGCATTATTCACATGTGAATAATATAAATACAGTCTATTATACAGAAATATTCACATGTGAATAATATAAATACAGTCTATTATACAGCATTATTCACATGTGAATAATATAAATACAGTCTATTATACAGCATTATTCCCATGTGAATAATATAAATACAGTCTATTATACAGCATTATTCATATGTGAATACAGTCTATTATACAGCATTATTCACATGTGAATAACATAAATACAGTCTATTATACAGCATTATTCACATGTGAATAATATAAATACAGTCTATTATACAGCATTATTCACATGTGAATGATACAAATACAGTCTATTATACAGAATTATTCACATGTGAATAATATAAATACAGTCTATTATACAGCATTATTCACATGTGAATAATATAAATACAGTCTATCATACAGAAATATTCACATGTGAATAATATAAATACAGTCTATTATACAGCATTATTCACATGTGAATAACATAAATACAGTCTATTATACAGCATTATTCACATGTGAATAACATAAATACAGTCTATTATACAGAATTATTCACATGTGAATAATATAAATACATTCTATTATACAGCAATATTCACATGTGAATAATATAAATACAGTCTATTATTCAGCATTATTCACATGTGAATAATATAAATACAGTTTATTATACAGCATCATTCACATGTGAATAATATAAATACAGTCTATTATACAGCATTATTCACATGTGAATAATATAAATACAGTCTATTATACAGCATTATTCACATGTGAATAATATAAATACAGTCTATTATACAGCATTATTCACATGTGAATAATATAAATACAGTCTATTATACAGCATTATTCATATGTGAATAATATAAATACAGTCTATTATACAGAATTATTCACATGTGAATAATATAAATACAGTCTATTATACAGCATTATTCACATGTGAATAATATAAATACAGTCTATTATACAGCATTATTCATATGTGAATAATATAAATACAGTCTATTATACAGCATTATTCACATGTGAATAATATAAATACAGTCTATTATACAGCATTATTCACATGTGAATAATATAAATACAGTCTATTATACAGCATTATTCACATGTGAATAATATAAATACAGTCTATTATACAGCATTATTCACATGTGAATAATATAAATACATTCTATTATACAGCATTATTCACATGTGAATAATATAAATACAGTCTATTATACAGCATTATTCACATGTGAATAATATAAATACATTCTATTATACAGCAATATTCACATGTGAATAATATAAATACAGTCTATTATTCAGCATTATTCACATGTGAATAATATAAATACAGTCTATTATACAGCATCATTCACATGTGAATAATATAAATACAGTCTATTATACAGCATTATTCACATGTGAATAATATAAATACAGTCTATTATACAGCATTATTCACATGTGAATAATATAAATACAGTCTATTATACAGCATTATTCACATGTGAATAATATAAATACAGTCTATTATACAGCATTATTCATATGTGAATAATATAAATACAATCTATTATACAGCATTATTCAAATGTGAATAATATAAATACAGTCTATTATACAGCATTATTCACATGTGAATAATATAAATACAGTCTATTATACAGCAATATTCACATGTGAATAATATAAAATTAGGTCATGGAAACTAAAACAAAGATGATTGTTAAAATCAAACCGCTGGTGTGTAAACGGCACAATACTTACAGTATAAACACTTTGTAGGGCGCTACTGCCGAGTTAAACATACTATCGATAGCTTATACAGTACTGCCATCTAATGTCTTGGAAGTGCAACTGCATTGCAGATGAGACTCGCAACTGGACAGCACAGTTATAATCAGCTCATTTATAAATGTTACATTAAGAAATACAATTTTATCATCAAACAATTCATATTTATTAACACACACAAAAGTACCAAACATTGGTACCGGTATCAAATCCCAGGTACTGGGAATTGGTACCACATCGGTTCAAATGTGAAGGATACCCATCTCTACTGATAACTGTGGGTTTCCATAATATGCTGTGATTCATTTATCAATGTTCTTTTTATACACATAAAGGTTATGTTCGTGCTGCAGGTCCATTTTTCCCCCATACAAGACATGTAACGGGTTTTTTTGATGACAGTGAGAACAATACGCTTCTGTTTTTTTTTCTCTTCCAAATCCGACCAGGCTCCTTTTGTATGTGCACTGCAAAAAGTGAAATCTAAGTAAGATGAAATATCTCAAATAAGGGTGATATTTGCTTATATTCTTCTCGCTAAGCAGATTTTATGTTAGAGTGTTTTACTTGTTTTAAGGGTTTTTGGTCCTAAATGATGTCAGTAAGATATTACAGCTTGTTGCTGAGATTTGATGAGCTATATTGAGTAAAACATGCTTGAAACTAGAATATCAACTGTTGTGTCATCAACACTCACAAGTATAAAACTACTTTTTTAAAGTCATCATTTCTTATTTCAAGCATGAAAAAAAAAAAAATCATGATGCCGAGTGCATATCATTATGTCAAGATAATGGCACTAGCATTTACTTCATTTAAGAATATTTTTCAACATATTGAGCAAAAAGGTCTCTTTTTTTTTTCAACAAGAAAAGTGCACTTGTTATTAGTGAGAATATACTTATTTTAAGCTATTTTGGGGTTCATTGATGTTAGCTCATTTTACTTGTTTTGGAAAGTCTTGACAAGCCGAATTTTCTTGTTCTATTGGCAGATAATTTTGCTTAGTTCAAATAAAATACCCCTCATTTTTGTATTTTTTGTTCTTGTTTTTGAACACTGACTTTTTGCAGTGTGGATATAAATCTGATTGGTCTCCATTTTTATTCTTTGCTCAAATAGACAGTGGGAAAATGAAATTGTGGCTGAATTAGCAGAATGTCCCTCCACTCCTGTCTCCACATCCACACACACGTCCAAGCAATCATCCCACAAACTGCTGGTGCCCAAATCGTGTTTTCCTTCTTAATTTCCGACGGCAAATAATTTGAGTCAGAAAATGTTGACTTTAGTTGCACAAAATCCTTACCATTGTCACAAATGATACACACTAGAATTGGAGCCACGTTTACTTCTGTAGAAACACTTTGGTTAGCATTAGAAATCACTTTTTTTTTGTAGTGTGACCATATAAAGATTGGGTTTAGCAAAAAAAAAACGGAATTAGGCATCAGTAGACTTAAATATTATTAATAATATTATTAATAAATTATTTAACTATTGAACCTTAGCGCACAATATGTCTTATTTATTACTCCTTTTTTGTTTTTCCTTATGTTTTATTGTTGCTACTGTACGTAATAATCTGCACTGCTGCCACATGATTTCCCCCATTGTGTTGATGTAGATGCCCATATTGGCTGTTCAGATTTACTTTACAAAAGAGAAGTGTAGGAAACTTCTCTTGTTGCCTTATTTGTATTTGACCACTACTGTTTTCTGTTTATTTGTTACTGACTGTGGCAGGACACCTCTGCCTCTGTTTCACTTTATGTTGCTGGTAAATAATATGGTTGTAGTAGTAGGCTAAAGTTAACTTATTTAGTATGCACTAATTAAAGGGGCAGAGCTTTGAGACATTTTAGCTTTTATATTTTATAAGATATATTTTTTGTAAGAACCACAATTAATAAATATATTTCAGTGAATAACTTATTGTTCAAATCTGTATATAAATATGTACATAAAGTGTTGTAATTATACTGTAAAATGGATGGATGTTTAAAACAAAACTGTTATTATTAATTAGTAAGTGTACATTTTTTGAGCGTTTTTAGAGAAAATCAAATCATTGCTCGATGATGTCATGGTGACCACGCCCATAGCCACGCCCCCACCGCCACAGGTATCTTGGCAGTTTATGGGAAACACTATATATATATATATATATATATATATATATATATATATATATATATATATATATATATATATATATATATATATATATATATATATATATATATATTAGGGCTGCAACAACTAATCGATTAAAATCGATTATAAAAATAGTTGCCGATTAATTTAGTCATCGATTCGTTGGATCTATGCTATGCGCATGCGCAGAGGCTTTTTTTTTTTTTTTTTAATAAATCTTTATTTACAAACTGCAACATTTACAAACAGCTGAGAAACAATAATCAAAATAAGTATGGTGCCAGTATGATGTTTTTTTCAATAAAATACTGGAAAGGATAGAAATGTAGTTTGTCTCTTTTATCCGATTATTAATCGATTAATCGAAGTAATAATCGACAGATTAATCGATTATCAAATGAATCGTTAGTTGCAGCCCTAATATATATATATATATATATATATATATATATATATATATATATATATATATATATATATATATATATATATATATTGTTGTGGCCATTCAACCCTTGCTTCCGTGCAAATCGATTTAGGCTTTTGAGCAAATAAAAAGTGTATTTCAATGTGTTTATTTTTTCAGCGCCGGCGTCGGTCGGACGGGAACCTTCATCGTCATCGACGCCATGATCGACATGATGCACGCCGAGCAAAAAGTGGACGTGTTCGGCTTCGTCTCCAAGATTCGAGAACAGCGCTCGCAGCTCATCCAGACGGACGTGAGTCAGGGCGCCGACGTTCCTGGACGCGGCCGGTCGTCGAACGCGGTCATTTAACACGGCGGCGTCTTCCCCCACCCTGCAGATGCAGTACTCCTTCATCTACCAGGCCCTGCTGGAATACTACCTCTACGGAGACACGGAGCTGGACGTGTCGTCTCTGGAAGGACACCTGCACAAGCTGCACAACACCTTCAACACCGGGGACCGCGTCGGCCTGGAGGAGGAGTTCAAGGTAGTTGGATGTTTGTTTGTTTGTTTGTTTACTGCAAGGCCAGCTGACATGTGCTTGCTTTGTGGCTCAGAAACTGACAAACATGCGCATCATGAAGGAGAACATGAGGATGGGGAACCTGCCTGCCAACATGAAGAAGAACCGAGTCCTGCAGATCATTCCTTGTAAGAGCGGCGCTTTAAACGCCCACTTGTTCCCACATCTGGCGTTCATAATTCTGACGCTTTGCTCTTCTCTCCCAGACGACTTCAACAGAGTCATTCTGTCCATGAGGAGAGGTCAAGAGTTCACAGATTATATCAACGCATCCTTCATAGATGTAAGGATTTTTTCTTTTTTTAATATATTTTTTATAATATCAAGGCTGTCCAAGCTGCATATGAAAATATCAGACGATGCGAGGCCATTTTGATACGTTTGATTTTGTAAGGTTAAAACCAACTATCCATCCATCCATCCATTTACCAAGTACCAAAGTCTTTGACTCTGCGTATTCCTGCAAAATTTGCTAAAAAAGCCAAGATGTTAATGTGAACATGCAAACTGTAGTACCAAATCATCAATCAATCAATCAATCAATCAATGTTTATTTATATAGCCCTAAATCACAAGTGTCTCAAAGGGCTGCACAAGCCACAACGACATCCTCGGTACAGAGCCCACATAAGGGCAAGGAAAACTCACCCCAGTGGGACGTCGATGTGAATGACTATGAGAAACCTTGGAGAGGACCGCATATGTGGGTAACCCCCCCACCCCCTCTAGGGGAGACTGAAAGCAGTGGATGTCGAGTGGGTCTGACATAATATTGTGAAGGTCCAGTCCACAGTGGATCTAACATATCAGCGAAAGTCCAGTCCACAGTGGATCCAACATATCAGCGAAAGTCCAGTCCACAGTGGATCCAACATATCAGCGAAAGTCCAGTCCATAGTGGATCCAACATATCAGCGAAAGTCCAGTCCATAGTGGATCCAACATATCAGCGAAAGTCCAGTCCACAGTGGATCCAACATATCAGCGAAAGTCCAGTCCACAGTGGATCTAACATATCAGCGAAAGTCCAGTCCACAGTGGATCCAACATATCAGCGAAAGTCCAGTCCACAGTGGATCCAACATATCAGCGAAAGTCCAGTCCACAGTGGATCCAACATAATAGTGAGAGTCCAGTCCATAGTGGATCCAGCATATCAGCGAAAGTCCAGTCCACAGTGGATCCAACATATCAGCGAAAGTCCAGTCCATAGTGGATCCAACATATCAGCGAAAGTCCAGTCCACAGTGGGTCCAACATATCAGCGAAAGTCCAGTCCACAGTGGATCCAACATAATAGTGAGAGTCCAGTCCATAGTGGGGCCAGCAGGAGACCATCCCGAGCGGAGACGGGTCAGCAGCGCAGAGATGTCCCCAACCGATGCACAGGCGAGCGGTCCACCCCAGGTCCCGACTCTGGACAGCCAGCACTTCATCCATGGCCACCGGACCTGTGTAACTCCCCCTCCACAAGAGAGAGGGGGGCAGAGGAGAAAAGAAATGATGGCACTGCTTTTGGCGCCCTCTACAGTCTGCCCAAACAGTGTACCTGCTCGACCACATGTAGAATGCAGCTTCAGCTTGCTCACATAAGTGACAGCAAGGCGTACTAAGTCAGCAGCCACACAGCTTACACTGACGGTAGCCGTACAAAAACAACTTTAACACTGTTAAGTTACAAATATGCGCCACACTTTGAACCCACACCAAAACAGAATGACAAACACATTTCTGGAGAACATCTGCACTGTAACACAACATAAACACAACACAACAAATACCCAGAATCCCATGCAGCACTAACTCTTCCGCTCAACCGACGCACGGAGGGAGGGGGGGGGTTGATGTGTGGGGGGGTTTGGTGGTAGCGGGGGTGTATAATCTAGACCGGAGGAGTTGGTGCTGCATGGGATTCTGGGTATTGGTTGTGTTGTGTTTATGTGGTGTTACGGTGGGATGTTCTCCAGAAATGTGTTTTTCATTCTTTTTTGGTGTGGGTTCACAGTGTGGCGCATATTTGTAACGTAACAGTGTTAAAGTTGTTTTATACGGTACGGCTACCGTCAGTGTAAGCTGTGTGGCTGATGACTAAGTATGCTTTGCTGTCTCCTACGTGCGCAAGTAAAAGCTACATACAACATGGCACGCTGTTTGTAAATGCTATAGAGAACAATTACTGCAGTGCAATTAGGGCACGCCCTTAATTTAGTAATTAGAGTGAAAATAGGATTATATTTTCCCTGGGAGTTATCTAGGAGAGGCTCTGAGATCCATAAGTCTCCTGGGAAAATCGGGGGGGTCGGCAAGTATGCAGCCGAGCCGCATCAGAATGGTCAAAGAGCCACATGCGGCTCCGGAGCCGCGGGTTGCCGACCCCTGGGCTAGAGTATACACATGAGTTTTAAGATGGGACTTAAATGCTTCTACTGAGGTAGCATCTCTAACTGTTACCGGGAGGGCATTCCAGAGTACTGGAGCCCGAATAGAAAACGCTCTATAGCCCGCAGACTTTTTTTGGGCTCTGGGAATCACTAATAAGCCGGAGTTCTTTGAACGCAGATTTCTTGCCGGGACATATGGTACAATACAATCTGCAAGATAGGCAGGAGCTTGACCGTGTAGTATTTTATACATAAGTAGTAAAACCTTAAAGTCGCATCTTAAGTGCACAGGAAGCCAGTGCAAGTGAGCCAGTATAGGCGTAATATGATCAAACTTTCTTGTTCTTGTCAAAAGTCTAGCAGCCGCATTTTAATCCTAAATACCGTATTTTCCGCACTATAAGGCGCACCGGATTATAAGGCGCACCTTCAATGAATGGCCTATTTTAAAACTTTGTTCATATATAAGGCGCACTGCATTATAAGGCGCATAGAATAGACGCTACAGTAGAGGCTGGGGTTACGTTATGCATCCCGTAGTTGCGAGACCTGTTGTGGCTCAATATTGGTCAACATATAAGGCGTGCCGGATTATAAGGCGCACTGTCAGCTTCTGAGAAAATTGGAGGTTTTTAGGTGCGCCTTATAGTGCGGAAAATACGGTACAAAACATCTAGCATGCTAACGCTAACATTTAGCATGAGTCATGTACCAAAATATATGACTCTAAGATGTATACGTGAAAAAGTAGCATGCTATATTTAGCATGCTTTTCAATGCTTGCAACTGACTAACATTAGCAACGAATATTTTGACTTTGGAACGGTTTAAATCGCTTGAGAAAAGGTTTCAAAAATGTGCCATTTGTTTCGAATTGGAACAAAATGTCCCGGAAAAAAATGTGAATTTTTGGAAAAGTAAAAAAAAATGCTAGCATGCGTGTGACGAATGAGCGGAACATTTTGAAAGTGGAACTGTTTTAATCGGATGAGAAATGTGGTAAAGGAAGGCAAAGTACTCATCTTCTCCAGCAGAGGGTGCTGTTTCTTTCCTCCTTTCACATAGCTGTCCAATGGAAAACATGAGTCACACAATTCTGACATGGAGTTTTTATGGGTAAAACAACAGATACATGTGTCAGAATAATTGTACCTAAGTTATCACAAAACTTTGTGTTTCAATGAGTTCCGGGCGAGCAGACAAAAGCTGTCTTTGATCTTACCAATCAAAAGGCTTGTAAAACCCCACTGTGTACGATGGGAAGCGACATGAAGGCGTCGGTTTCTTTCTTCTATTGTAATCCACAGGCAGATTTTGTCTTGACCCGAGATCTACAAAGCGGAGCGGAAGCAGGACCTGCCCAAGCTCCAGGCACCTTTTCTTTGAGCTATTTTACGACCTTTTCTTTTAACTGTTTTGTGATAAGGGCGATGGCTGTTTACGACCCCCCTCCCTTAGAAACAGCTGTTGCCATGTAATCAGGGAAAGTCCAAATAAAAGAGGAGGCGTACAATCTTTCGTCAGAGCGTGGGACGACACTGTACTGTCAGGTTCAAACACTGATGACATCTATTAAACAAGACAAGAGGCAAAGAATTAAACAGAGACAGAATTCAATTTGGACTCAATATTGTGGAGAGTCGTCTGTACACCGTACCCTCGCACAGTATCTCAGCACGCTCTGCCAAAAGATTGCACGCCTCCTTCTTTTATTTTGGACCCTCCCCGACCACGTGGCCACCGCTGTTTCCAAAGGACAAAGGTCGCAAAAAGTTCACGGAAAAGGTCGTAAACAATTCCCAGAAAAGGTCAGTTCAAAAAAGAGTTGGTAAAATAGTTCCAAAAGAGGTCCATAAAATAGTTCAAAAAGATGTTCGTAAAGCAGTTCAAAAAGGAGGTTCAAGACGAGGTCGCCTGGAGGGGAGTCTGGTCCTGCTTCCTCTCCGCTTTGAAGTCCTTGGGTTGGAACAATATCTTTCTGTTGATTTAATACATGAGAGAAAACAGAACACCTTCATCTTGCCCCCCCCCCCCCCCCCCTACTCAGTGGAGTTTTACGAGCCTTACTCTTGGTAGGTTTAAAAGACAGCTTTTGTCTTCTCACCAGACCCTCATGTAACACAAAGTTTTTGTGATCATTTAGAAACAATTATTCTAACAGTACAAGGGTACAGTGTCTACGCCAGGGGTCACCAACGTGGTGCCCGCGGGCACCAGGTAGCCCGTAAGGACCAGATGAGTAGCCCGCTGGCCTGTTCTAAAAATAGCTCAAATAGCAGCACTTACCAGTGAGCTGCCTCTATTTTTTAAATTGTATTTATTTACTAGCAAGCTGGTCTCACTTTGCCCGACATTTTTAATTCTAAGGGAGACAAAACTCAAATAGAATTTGAAAATCCAAGAAAATATTTGAAAGACTTGGTCTTCACTTGTTTAAATAAATTCATTTATTGTTTTACTTTGCTTCTTATAACTTTCAGAAAGACAATTTTAGAGAAAAAATACAACCTTAAAAATGATTTTAGGATTTTTAAACACATATACCTTTTTACCTTTTAAATTCCTTCCTCTTCTTTCCTGACAATTTAAATCAATGTTCAAATAAATGTATTTTTTTTTATTGTAAAGAATAATAAATAAATTTTAATTTAATTCTTCATTTTAGCTTCTGTTTTTTCGACGAAGAATATTTGTGGAATATTTCTTCAAACTTATTATGATTAAGATTCAAAAACATTATTCTGGCAAATCTAGAAAATCTGTAGAATCAAATTTAAATCTTATTTCAAAGTCTTTTGAATTTATTTTAAAATTTTTGTTCTGGAAAATCTAGAAGCTTGGTCCAATTTGTTATATATTCTAACGAAGTGTAGATTGGATTTTAACCTATTTAAAACATGTCATCAAAATTCTAAAATTAATCTTAATCAGGAAAAATTACTAATGATGTTCCATAAATTATTTTTTTAATTTTTTGAAAAAGATTCAAATTAGCTAGTTTTTCTCTTCTTTTTTTCGGTTGAATTTTGAATTTTAAAGAGTCGAAATTGAAGATAAACTATGTTTCAAAATTTAATTGTCATTTTTTTTGGTGTTTTCTCCTCTTTTAAACCGTTCAATTAAGTGTAAATATCACTAATTATTAATAATAACATAGAGTTAAAGGTAAGTTGAGAAAATTGGCTATTTCTGGCAATTTATTGAAGTGTGTATCAAACTGGTAGCCCTTCGCATTAATCACTACCCAAGAAGTAGCTCTTGCTTTCAAAAAGGTTGGTGACCCCTGGTCTACGTGTTTCTCCTCAATTGAGCTAAATTGAATTTTGTCTGTTTAATTCCTTGCTTCTTGTCTTGTTTAATAAATGTCATCAGTGTTTGAACCTGACAATATGTATGTTATATTTAATGCAGAGTAGTTATTCATCTGCTATATGATTTTAATTTGTTACCTGTGATGTGAGTGCATGAATGTTTAGTTGTGTATAAATGACATTATTGTGTTTCAGGGCTACCGGCAGAAAGACTACTTTATCGCCACGCAGGGTCCTCTGTCGCACACTGTGGATGACTTCTGGAGGATGGTGTGGGAGTGGAAGTGTCACTCCATTGTGGTGCTCACTGAGCTCCAGGAGAGGGAGCAGGTATGTCGTCCTCCCTGCTGTCAGTCAATGTTGGACTCCTGGACCTTGTTGTTGTTTGTTTGAAGACACGAGGTGTGTTTGCAGGACAAATGTTACCAGTATTGGCCCTCGGAGGACTCCCAAACGTACGGCGATTACAGCGTGGAGATGAAGGGAGACGCCTTGTGCGACGCCTTCAGTTTACGAGACTTGGTACTCACCTTCGTGCCGGTAAGAAGTCATAATGATGCAGTACAAGATGGACTACACCAGACTGATCACTGGAATCAAACCTTTGAGCCAGCAGTCAAAGTATTTTACTCTGCTTTTCTTTCTATCACACACACACAGTATTTCCTCATGCAGCGGAAAGGAATGTTTTATTACTCAACTGCAGAGAGTACTAGTCGTGTTGTATAACAATCCCAGGACTTTATTTGTACAACTTTTTCTAGTATTTCATAATGTGAAGTGTATTTTTCACAATTTCACAAAACCAGCCTTTGTTAGTATGAATTTAATACTATTTTGTATTGTACAATTCATACATTAATATTATATTAATTATATATTATTTATTTAAATACAAATGTTATGTAATTATTTAATAATTAATAATATTACCTGCATAATTTATCTTGTTACAGTATTGATGTTTATATTATGTGATGTGTATTGCAGTCTAAATTTAATAAAAATCATCACAATGTGTTATATTATATTATTATATATTAATTATATATTATTTATTTAAATACAAATTTTATGTAATTATTTAATAATTAATAATATTACCTGTATAATTTATCTTGTTACAGTATTGATGTTTATATTATGTGATGTGTATTGCGGTCTAAATTTAATAAAAATCGTCACAATGTGTTACATTACATTAATATACAACAATTACCTTTTTATATTTTATTACAGTATCTTAAATAACGGAAAATCACAAATAATCACAAATATATATATACACATATACATGCATGCATGCATGCATCCATGCATACATATATATATATATATTAGGGCTGCAACTAACGATTAATTTGATAATCGATTAATCTGTCGATTATTACTTTGATTATTTGATTAATAATCGGATAAAAGAGACAAACTACATTTCTATCCTATCCAGTATTTTATTGAAAAAAAACAGCATACTGGCACCATACTTATTTAGATTTTTGTTTCTCAGCTGTTTGTACATGTTGCAGTTTATAAATAAAGGTTTATTAAAAAATTTAAAAAATAAATACAAATTTATTTTAAAAAAACAAAAAAAAACTCTGCGCATAGCATAGATCCAACGAATCAATGACTAAATTAATCGATTTAATCGATTAGTTGTTGATATATATATATATATATATATATATATATATATATATATATATATATATAAAAAATACATACACACACATACATATGTAAATATATATATACACATATGTTATCAGATGAAGAGCAGGGAAACCTGTGCAACAGGCTTGTAAGGATGAAATAGCCTCTGTGTATTTTTACATACTTTTAAATGATTTAATATAAATATTGCATGCAATTATTTATTGTATAATACATACCATATTTTTATTTTTATTTTTTATGTGTCCGGCATTAGCCTGGGAATAATGTGCGTCGGTATGTCATTTCATCTTTATTCATCAATGTAGTTCAAATCTGACGGGGAAAAAAATGTAATGCCGTTCTCAACTCGATATTGTTTGTTGCGACAAACGTATTTGTTTTTGAAACCCTTTTCAAATGAAAATTCTTCACCAGCTGAGCTCAAATGTTTGCTGGTCACTCTGGACTTCTGAATCGTTGATAAACAGCGATGATAATCAAATTGTGTCATAACATCATGACGCGGCCCCTAGTAATAACAATAATTACAATATGTAGTATAGTAAATATTCTATTTATTGGATATATTTTGTAATTTTGTCAAAAAAGAAGGCTAAAAATAGTGTTTGTTAGTTATTAGAGTTGACATTTCAACTTTCTTTCTTTACATTGTGCTTTTGTGCTGTATTTTCCCCATTGTTTTCACTCTTTATTTATTTAATTTTTACAATATACTAATACTGCAAGCCACAAATGGCCCCCAGGGCCGCACTTTGGACACCACGGTATTATTTGACCCCCCCCCTCTCCAGGAAGACATCACCACCTACACTGACATTGACATTTACTACTTTTCAATAAAAAAGTACTCCATTTATTTATGAGCTGTTGTGGTTCACTCTCCATCTACTCAGGAGAAGCAGACACGGGCGATCCGGCACTTCCACTTCCACGGCTGGCCCGAGGTGGGCATCCCGGCCGAGGGGAGGGGCATGATCGACATCATTGCGGCGGTGCAGCGGCAGCAGCAGCAGTCTGGCAACCATCCTATTGTCGTACACTGCAGGTACACACACACACACACACACACACACACACACACACACACACACACACACACACACACACACACACACACACACACGGACATTGCACTGCAGACCCGGTTGGTGTGTTGTGGTTACTAAAGGTGTTTGGTCCGCAGCGCTGGTGCCGGGCGGACTGGTACGTTCATTGCACTGAGCAACATCTTGGAGCGGGTCAAAGCAGAAGGCCTGCTGGACGTGTTCCAAACTGTGAAGAGTTTACGCATGCAGAGGCCACACATGGTCCAGACTGTGGTGAGTACAACACTCAAATATTCACTTTCTTATTTTTGTGATCAATTTTAATTTTAATTTTGTTATATACATACATACATATACATACGTATGTATGTATGTATGTATGTATATATATATATATATATTGTTGCGTTGACCAGCATTCCTCCTCCAATGGGGAATTC
>NC_084738.1:5113353-5133353 GCF_033978785.1 Entelurus aequoreus
CGCTCAGCTTCATGGCGCTGACCGCCCGCCAGTCACAAGAGAAGGTGCAAACGGTTCTTTGTGTGCATTTTATAGACGTTAGTTGGGACTCACTAACCCCACACACAACCTCCCATCTCATGCCTGGATGTAGTTTAACGTCATACCCAGGACACCCAGTATATGGTATTAATAAATAAATAAACTTAATATACTTTTATTTTTTTTAATAATTTTTTTGTCTTGATTTAATAGGATTTTCTACATAAGACAATGTTTTTGTCTTGTTTCAAAATTGTATTACATTTCATTATTTTTTTAGTGAATTTTATTACACTTTTTTACAGTATGTATTATTGAGGATGTGGCTTTTTTGTCAATATCAGTCCATTTTTTTGCCTGAAAGCGACCTTCTCCAGGTAGTGTTCGAATGGCCTTCAGGTCCCTTAGCGCCCCCTGTTGCTTTATTGTTTTTAGTTTTTACAGCCAATTATGGGGAAACACTGACCATTTCGCAGTAGACTATCTGCTGAAATGGAAAATGATAGAAATGTTCATCTCCGATGACCCTTAAACGAAGCCTGGAGCCCCTCCCACAACTGCTGACCCCGCCCACCTATGGAAATGACACACATATGTTGGTGTGGATTATATACATCATTTTGATATTTAATGTGGCCAAAAGTGTTAAAGAATATTTGTCCGTTTTTAATATTGCATTTTCTTTTATTGTATTATACATCTTGACTTATTCTAAATATACATTTTTAAATCCTTTTTTTATTTGATGATTTCTTTTCAATATCAATCCATTTTCTCTTTTTTTTTTTTTCGGCCATTGTTTTTCCAGGAAGTGACTTTCTTTGGGGTTTTCTGCTAAAATGGCCTAAAGCAGGGGTCACCAACGTGGTGCCCGCGGGCACCAGGTAGCCCGTAAGGACCAGATGAGTAGCCCGCTGGCCTGTTCTAAAAATAGCTCAAATAGCAGCACTTACCAGTGAGCTGCCTCTATTTTTTAAATTGTATTTATTTACTGGCAAGCTGGTCTCGCTTTGCCCGACATTTTTAATTCTAAAAGAGACAAAACTCAAATAGAATTAGAAAATCCAAGAAAATATTTGAAAGACTTGGTCTTCACTTGTTTAAATAAATTCATTAATTTTTTTACTTTGCTTCTTATAACTTTCAGAAAGACAATTTTAGAGAAAAAATACAACCTTAAAAATGATTTTAGGATTTTTAAACACATATACCTTTTGACCTTTTAAATTCCTTCCTCATCTTTCCTGACAATTTAAATCAATGTTCAAGTAAATGTATTTTTTTTATTGTAAAGAATAATAAATACATTTTAATTTAATTCTTCATTTTAGCTTCTGTTTTTTCGACGAAGAATATTTGTGAAATATTTCTTCAAACTTGTTATGATTAAAATTCCCAAAAAATATTCTGGCAAATCTAGAAAATCTGTAGAATCAAATTTAAATCTTATTTCAAAGTCTTTTGAATTTCTTTTAACATTTTTGTTCTGGAAAATCTAGAAGAAATAATGATTTGTCTTTGTTAGAAATATAGCTTGGTCCAATTTGTTATATATTCTAACAAAGTGCAGATTGGATTTTAACCTATTTAAAACATGTCATCAAAATTCTAAAATTAATCTTAATCAGGAAAATTTACTAATGATGTTCCATAAAAAAAAATTTTTTTTTTTTTTTTTCAAAAAGATTCGAATTAGCTAGTTTTTCTCTCCTTTTTTTCGGTTGAATTTTGAATTTTAAAGAGTCGAAATTGAAGATAAACTATGTTTCAAAATGTAATTGTCATTTTTTTCGTGTTTTCTCCTCTTTTAAACCGTCCAATTAAGTGTAAATATCATTAATTGTTAATAATAACATAGAGTTAAAGGTAAATTGAGCAAATTGGCTATTTCTGGCAATTTATTGAAGTGTGTATCAAACTGGTAGCCCTTCGCATTAATCACTACCCAAGAAGTAGCTCTTGCTTTCAAAAAGGTTGGGGACCCCTGGCCTAAAGGTTAGGTCTCACAGCGCCCCCTGTTGCTTTTATTTTGAAGGCCAAATCGCGCTTATCATGACAAAAACGTATTTTGTAGTCAAGTTCTTCTGATGCCATCGTTGAACCACTCCACAGACTCCTCCCACAGCAGCTGGCCCCGCCTACTAAACCAACAACACCCTTAGCTATCAGGCTAAGCTAACATACATTTTGACTGACACATCATTTTATATAATATTATTTTATATTTATTTATATTTTATAATATGGCCTAAAGTGTGTTTATATTTGTGTCCCCACAGGAGCAGTACGACTTCTGCTACAGGGTGGTACAAGACTATGTGGACATTTTCTCCGACTATGCCAACTTTAAATGAGCATAGGTTTGCCTTATAAATGTTGTCTTTTTGTTGTTGTTGGGTTTTTGGTTTTTTTTTTGTGTGTATGTATGTATGTTCCTTTTCAAAATGATCTATTTTTTGCTATGCACTTGTCTTAACATGAACTAAACCTCCATCTAGGCTGTATTATATATAAATATGAATATAACTATATATATATATATATACATACATATAAAATGTGTCCCCCCACAATTGTACATGGAAAAAGTTGGTAATTTATATTTTGCAGTATGTATGATGATTATTTGTCGGGTTTTTTTTCTGTTTAGTTTCTGTATAATATTGTACTTTTCGTGTCCTTGTAAACATTTTAAGAGGTTGTACATGTATGTATTTATGTATGGAAAGTGACATTCCATATGAGTACACAGCAAGAACGTGTTTTCTTTTAAATAATCGATGATAATTCCAATGTATTTGTCTACTCTTCCAGTGACGCGGGGCACATTCCATTCAACGTACCTCACAAAAAAAAAGTGTAAAATTGCCATTACGGGCGCGGACTTTTTGCCCGAGCCACTGCACACTGAGAAAGCACATACAAATCTGCCTTTTACCGACAAAACCCCCTGCAACAGTCTTTAAATGTGTGCCATTAGTACCCACTTTTTTAAATGAAGTCTTAATTAAGAAAAAACCAAGTTCAAATGCAGTAAGCACGGTCCCTCCCATGCGACACGCACAGGCTTGGTTTTAAGTGGAACGCAAAAAGCATTTTTTGGAAGTGACTTTTAAGGTGTCTTATTGTAAAGCTTCTACGTGTAAAATAACTTGCCCTCCACATTAAACCAAACTTTGTGAATTATTTCATGAAATTCTGCTTGGAGGAATGTGATTTATTTATGCATTTGTTTTTGTTGTTTTGTTTTTGTCCCAGCTTGTGCAAGTCAATCAATCAAATTGTATTTATGAAACGCTTTTCATACACAGGCAAGTGGCAGAAAAAAAGAAAGAAGAGAAGAAAAAACTCACACACACGTACACACATACACACAGCGCTATTGACAATAACCAAACATGGCACTGAGGATTGAGGGAAAACGCCACCTGGAGAATAACTCAAATTAACACCATCTAAAAAGTCGTATGAAACATATAAAATGTATGTAAAAATAAAATGTAAATGCATTGATAAAACATAACATTGAGAGAATAACAGTAGTAATAATAGCAATAAATAAAATAGAAAATAACAATGATAATAATGAATGTATATATATGTGTATATACACATATGTATGTGTATATATATACATATATATATACAGTATATATATATATGCATAGACTAGAGTATATGTGTATAGATGTGTGTGTGTGTTTATATATTATATATAATATGTATATTATATTATTATATTAATATATTATATTTATAATATATTTTAAAACAATATATATATTTAAAATATATATATATAAATATATATACAAATATATATAATTATATACAAATCCATATATATATATATATATATATATATATATATATATATATATATATATATATATATATATATATATATATATATATATATATATATATATATATATATATATAATTGTTGGTATAATTTCAATCCAGATCAGGTTTATTTAATTATAAACTCATTTTAAAAACTGCAGGCATTAACCAGATATAAATTTGAATACAATTTAATCCAATAGGATCAGCGTCAAAACTCAGTTTGATTTAATATTCAATTTGTAATTTATTAGTAATTGTCTATGCTTTTATTTCACAAACCTGTATCGACAGGCGCTTCTTTATGTGTCATTGATACATTTAACCGCCAGAGGGCAGTGTTTATCAGTGTATAGCCAGTAAAATTGCTCTGATAGGTGAATTCATGTCTTTATCATGAAGGCTTTTTAGTTTCACCCTGAATTTCATCACGTGACCGCAAAACTTGGCACCTGATTGGCTGCTTCTGAGACACCATTGATCGCTTCAGTCTTAGTTGACCGGAAGTGGGTCTTGAGTTTTGAAGCAACGAATAATTTCTGCACTGAATTTTTAAATTACACTGAATTTTAAAACACTGCCTTAATTTTTAAAACGCACACATTTTGCATAACATTTTCGGTGTAATTTGATGAAAAAAGTATTCGTAAAAAAGACTCCATTGCTTTTATTATACAAACAGAATATTTGTATTAAAATGTGATAAATAATGGTTGTGGACATCTCATTTATCACTTTTGTGATCTTGCAATAACTCCTAAGATGAGCTTGCAAGATTTAAGATTAATGCAATTTAAAAAAAAAAATATATATATATATATATATATATATATATATATATATATATATATATATATATATATATATATATATATATATATATATATATATATATATATATATAGTTACCACTATATTGAAGATATTATATACATCTGATTTATACCACCAAAACACTTCCAAATATTTGTTAATAAATAGATATGATCAAAATATCAATTTCACGGAGATTCCGGAGCCATTTTGAGAGTTAATGAGGACGCAGTCACGTGATCGCGTGACGTCACACAAGGAACCGCAGAACCCTTTCCAATCGACAACAACGCTCATCAATCAGACTTTATGAGAGCCGACATTGATTACTTTGTGACAAATTACGCTACAGAACTTTATGTTGTTTAGCCCGAACACAAAGACGGTGAGCAATAAGTTTTAGTAAAGCTGAGTGTTACGCGGATGTAGCTTCATTGAAACAATGTAGCATTAGCAGCATTGCTAGGTGCTAAACATTCAAAGTAACCATTTTAGACCGTAATGAAACAATGTAGGTGCTAAACATACAAACTAACCATTTTATACCATAATGAAACAAACACTTTAATAGTTTAACTCTTGCTGGGACGTTGATATAATTCTGTTAAGATGGAAGATTTCATCACAATCCTCATGAAGGGTTAAAAAAAAAAAAAAGTTCCTGCATTAAAAGTGTCTTTTTCGCCGCCTCCGGGATGTGAAAGTCGACCAGCCAGTCGGTCCATGGCCACATTTGTCTACTACCAGGTGAGACGTGCATGAATTATACTTTACTTCATTTACTTTTAGCAAGTTTAAGACAAAAGCAGAAGCTTAAAGTGTGTCAACATTAGCAGTGTAAGTTAGCAGTAGTTTACTGTTATCAATGCGCCGCATAAAATAGTCCGTCTGCCTTAGCGCTTATAATATCACTCATAATTGTTAATTTTCAGGTCACATATACATTTTCATGTAAATGGATTATTGTTGGCGCTTTCTGGGTGTTTTTTTATTTTTTAGAAAGGGTGAAATGAGTGAATTAGAGCGGCGGTCCCCAACATTTTTAGAGCCAAGGACCGGTTCGATGTCAGACAATAATTTCGCGGACCAGCCTTTAAGATGGGGCAGATAAATACAACAAAATAAAAAATATGTTTTGTGCAATGCCAAGTCTGTATGTATAAATCCACATGATGTACACTATATTACCAAAAGTATGTGGCCACCCATCCAAATAATCAGAATCAGGTGTCCTAATCACTTGGCACAGGTGTATAAAATCAAGCACTTAGGCATGGAGACTAGAGATGTCGATAAATGCTTTAAAATGTAATATCGGAAATTATCGGTATGGTTTTTTTTATTATCGGTATCTTTTTTTTTTGTTTTTTTGTTTTTTTGTTTCTTTTAATTAAGTCAACATAAAAAACCACAAGATACACTTACAATTAGTGCACCAACCCAAAAAACCTCCCTCTCCCATTTACACTCATTCACACAAAAGGGTTGTTTCTTTCTGTTATTAATATTCTGCTTCCTACATTATATTAGAATCAGAATAGTTTTATTGCCATTGTTTGAGAACGGGTTCACAAACTAGGAATATTTCTTGGTGCAATCGTGCAAATATTATGTATGTATGTATATATATATATATATATATATATATATATATATATATATATATATATATATATATATATATATATATATATATATATATATATATACATACAGTCTGCAAGGGGTACAGTCCGTAAGCACACATGATTGTGCGTGCTGTTGGTCCACTAATAGTACTAACCTTTAACAGTTCATTTTACTCATTTTCATTAATTACTAGTTTCTATGTAACTGTTTTTATATTGTTTTACTTTTTTTTTATTCAAGAAAATGTTTTTAATTTATTTATCTTATTTTATTTTATAATTAAAAAAAAAAAATGTTTTAATTTTATTTGTATGGACATCCAGCATCAGACATTCCTATCCATTACATCATATTCACATAAATCATATATCTATTGTCTGCCCTAAATGTCAAAATATTTTTGTTTATATCCCACCCATACCACCCCCCCCCCCAAAAAAAAACCAAAAAAACCCCAACAAAAACAAAGTAATATCTACAAATACATCGATTAAATAAACAGAGAAAAAGAAAAAAGAAAAAAAAGAAATAATAATACATTAATAATAATAATAATAATCAGAAATAAAATAAAATATAAACAGATATATATATATATATATATATATATATATATATATATATATATATATATATATATATATATATATATATATATATATATATATATACACATACATATACACATACATATACACATATAGGGAGTAATCCTTCTTTTTTTTTTTTGCAGTACAATCACTCATTTGAAAAATTAAAGTCAGGTTTATGGGGCGTGACATAGTTGACCCAATTTTCCCAGTATGAAGTAAATTTCTCCAATTTATAATTAATAAAGGCAGTTATCGTCTCCATTTTATATATGTCCATTGTTGTTTCCATCCATTGCTTCAAAGTTGGGCTCTCCTGGGATATCAATTTCCTAGTAATGGTCTTTTTACAAGCCACCAGTAGGATATTCATTAAGTGTTTATCTTTCTTCAGCCAGTCCTGAGGTACATGTCCAAAAAACAAAGTTTTACTTTCGAGGGGTAGTTCACGTTTGAAAATATCCTGTAAAGCTTGGTGTATCTCTTTCCAATAGTCCTTTATGGTGGAACAGTCCCAGAAAACATGGTAGTGATTTGCATTTGAATGTATTATTTTTTTTAAAAAGGACCTTATCTTCACCATACCTGGTTGTCCAAATTAGGCATAGTAATGTGTTAATTCCACGACTGTATATATCGGTATCGGTTGATATTGGTATCGGTAATTAAAGAGTTGGACAATATCGGAATATCGGATATCGGCAAAAAGCCATTATCGGACATCCCTAATGGAGACTGTTTCTACAAACATTTGTGAAAGAATGGGCCGCTCTCAGTGATTTCCAGCGTGGAACTGTCATAGGATGCCACTAGTGATGGGTTGATGAGGCGTCATGAAGCGTTTCGACACATTGCAAAACTGTATTGATACTGTGTCACTAAATACTGACATCTGCTGGACATTAAAAATCCCTACAGGCAACCTATGGACCGACTCAACTGACACTGATTTTATGACCTAGTATATACAATAATATAAACCAAGTCATTGTATTTCATTTAGGATTATTTCATATCTTCATTTAAATAAAAATATATTTTAATCTTTTTTAGATACAGTCAATAAATAATGTGAACATGTATCATAACATGGAAATCTAAGAGAACGTGTTGTGAATGAGGATGCTTGTGGACTGGGAATTTTTTATTTATCTATTTTTTTACACATTTTTATTAAAAGAAAGTTTTTCCAACGTATTAAATTTTGGACGATTTCTCTTCTTAGTTATTATTTCTCCGGCTGTAGAAAAGACCCGCTCACGGGGCACAGAGGAGGCGTCAGTGCGACACAGTTCGCGTATCGGTCACGTGACCGAAACAGCTCGACGCATGCGCCGATGCATCGGTGTTGCCGGACCCATCACTAGATGCCACCCGTGCAACAAATCCAGTTGTGAAATTTCCTCGCTCCTAAATATTCCAAAGTCAACTGTCGGCTTTATTATAAGAAAATGGAAGAGTTTTGGGAACAACAGCAACTCAGCCACCAAGTGGTAGGTCACGTAAACTGACAGAGAGTTTGCGTATTGTGCAAAGGGGTTGCCAACTTTCTGCACAGTCAGTTGCTACAGAGCTCCAATTTTCATGTGACCTTCCAATTAGCCCACGTATAGTACGCAGAGAGCTTCATGGAATGGGTTTCCATGGCCGGGCAGCTGCATCTAAGCCATACATCACCAAGTCCAATGCAAAGCGTCGGATGCAGTGGTGTAAAGCACGTCACCACTGGACTATAGAGCGATGAATCACCCTTTTCCATCTGGCAATCTGATGGAGGAGTCTGGGTTTGGAGGTAGCCAGGAGAACGCTACATTTCGGACTGGATTGTGCCGAGCGTGAAATTTGGTGGAGGAGGAATCATGGTGTGGGGTTGTTTTTCGGGAGTTGAGCTTGGCCCCTTAGTTCCAGTGGCCTAGTGGTTAGAGTGTCCGCCCTGAGATCGGTAGGTTGTGGGTTCAAACCCCGGCCGAGTCATACCAAAGACTATAAAAATGGGACCCATTAGCTCCCTGCTTGGCACTCCGCATCAAGGGTTGGAATTGGGGGTTAAATCACCAAAAATTATTCCTGGGGGCGGCCACTGCTGCTGCCCACTGCTCCCCTCACCTCCCAGGGGGTGAACAAGGGGATGGGTCAAATGCAGAGGACAAATTTCACCACACCTAATGTGTGTGTGACAATCATTGGTACTTTAACTTTAACTTTGAATGCTTCAGGATACCCAAATATTTTGGACAATTCCATGCTCCCAACCTTGTGGGGACAGTTTGGAGCGGGGCCCCTTCCTCTTCCAACATGACTGTGCACCAGTGCACAAAGCAAGGTCAAGGTCCATAAAGACATGGATGACAGAGTCTGGTGTGGATGAACTTGACTGGCCTGCTCAGAGTCCTGACCTGAACCCAATAGAACACCTTTGGGATGAATAAGAACGGAGACTGAGAGCCAGGCCTTCTCAGTGTGTGACCTCACCAATGCGCTTTTGGAAGAATGGTGGAAAATTCCTATAAACCCACTCCGCAACCTTGTGGACAGCCTTCATAGAAGAGTTGAAGCTGTAATAGCTGCAAAAGGTGGACCGACATCATATTGAACCCTATGGGTTAGGAATGGGATGGCACTTCGAGTTCATATGTGAGTCAAGGCAGGTGGCCAAATACTTTTGACAATATAGTGCAGTGTTTCCCACACATGCATTTATTTGTGGCGGCCTGCCACGAAAGAATTACGTCCGCCACAAATAAAAAATAAACTTTTTTTTTTTTTTTTTTTTTTTTTTTTTTTTGTCCTGTCTAGCTTCTCAGGCAAATCATATAGTTGATGTAGATGCCCGTATAGGCTGTTCAGATTTACTTTACAAAAGAGAAGTGTAGGATACTTCTCTTGTTGCCTTATTTGTATTTGACCACTACTGTTTTCTGTTTATTTGTTACTGACTGTGGCAGGACACCTCTGCTTCTGTTTCACTTTATGTTGCTGGTAAATAATATGGTTGTAGTAGTAGGCTAAAGTTAAATTATTTAGTATGCACTAATTAAAGGGGCAGAGCTTTAAGAGACATTTTAGCTTTAATATTTTATAAGATATATTTTTTGTAAGAACCACAATTAATAAATATATTTCAGTGAATAACTTATTGTTCAAATCTGTATATAAATATGTACATAAAGTGTTGTAATTATGTTGTAAAATGGATGGATGGATGGACGTTTAAAACAAAACTGTTATTATTAATTAGTAAGTATACATTTTTGGGCCTTTTTAAAGAAAATCATATAATTGTACTAAATTATGCAAATTACTCGATGATGTCATGGTGACCACGCCCATAGCCACGCCCTCACCGCCACAGGTATCTTGGCAGTTTATGGGAAACACTGTAGTGTAGCTTGAGGGACGTACGTGGGGACACATATTTTCTGGCGTAAAATATCTTTTTTTTTTTGTTTGTTTTAATAAAAATAAATAAAATAAAATAAAAACAATTCCGGAAATGTGCGTCCTTTCTGATTTCAATGCGTGAAAAGACACAAAAAGTGCGTTAACGCCAACATTGATTGTTGTCTCTAGCATACTTTGAAGACCTCTGTCATTTGCGATCTCCGGCAGTTGATCATCTTCTTGCATAGACACGCTGGATTCACCCAGTTTGTTGACAAATGGGTCACGGGTCCATTCCTTGGCAGTTCGTGGGTCTTCTGTGGTGGGAAAGTAGTCTTTTAAAAGCAAAGACAGGTGGTCGTGCACCGGCCGGGAGAATGAAGAGGCTGCGGCTCAGTCTCTTCCAAAATCTCCACCAGTGTTTGAAACGTGCCAAATGGACCATCTGTTCACACGCCGTGCCCACAAATCCAGTTTGGCCTTAAATGTTGCTACTTTATCAGCCAACTTGAAAACACTTTCCCCTGAAGTGACGCATCCAGTTCATTGAGCAGGTTGAATATGTCACACAAGTACCGTGTTTTCCGGACCATATGGCGCAACGGATTATAAGGCGCACTGCCGATGAGCGGGTCTATTCAGGTCTATTTTCATACAAAAGACGCACCTGGTTATAAGGCTGTGTTTCCCACACATTCATTTATTTGTGGCGGCCCGCCACGAAATAATTAAGGCCGCCACAAAAAATATATATATATATTTTAGTTTTTTATTTTTATTTCTTTTTTGGTCCTGTCCAGCTTCTCAGGCAAATCATATAGTTGATGTAGATGCCCATATCGGCTGTTCAGATTTACTTTACAAAAGAGAAGTGTAGGATCAAGATTTTTGGAGCTCTTTGTTCAGTGGATCAGATGTTTGATGAAGCTCTGTGTCTATCTACCGCCACTACTGTTTTCTGTTTATTTGTTACTGACTGTGGCAGGACACCTCTGCCTCTGTTTCACTTTATGTTGCTGGTAAATAATATGGTTGTAGTAGTAGGCTAAAGTTAAATGATTTAGTATGCACTAATTAAAGGGGCAGAGCTTTAAGAGACATTTTAGCTTTTATATTTTTATAAGATATATTTTTTGTAAGAACCACAATTAATAAATATATTTCAGTGAATAACTTATTGTTCAAATCTGTATATAAATATGTACATAAAGTGTTGTAATTATATTGTAAAATGGATGGATGGATGGACGTTTAAAACAAAACTGTTATTATTAATTAGTAAGTATACATTTTTTTAGCCTTTTTAGAGAAAATCATATCATTGTAGTAAATTATGCAAATCACTCGATGATGTCATGGTGACCACGCCCATAGCCACGCCCTCACCGCTACAGGTATCTTGGCAGTTTATGGTAAACACTGTAAGGCGTATTAAAGGGGTCATATTATTATTATTTTTTTCTAAATTGAAAATTGTGGTCTACATCAGTGTTTTTCAACCACTGTGCCGTGAGATACAGTCTGGTGTGCCGTGGGAGATTATCTATTTTCACCTATTTGGGTTAAAAATATTTTTTGCAAACCAGTAATTACAGTCTGAAATGATGTGTTGTTGTTGAGTGTCGGTGCTGTCTAGAGCTCGGCAGAGTAACCGTGTAATACTCCTCCATATCAGTAGGTGGCAGCCGGTAGCTAATTGCTTTGTAGATGTCGGAAACAGCGGGAGGCAGCGTGCAGGTAAAAAAGGTGTCTAGTGTTTAAACCAAAAATAAACAAATGGTGAGTGCCCCTGAGAAAAGGCATTAAGGCTTAGGGAAGGCTATGCAGAGCAAAACTAAAAATGAACTGGCTACAAAGTAAACAAACAGAATGCTGGACGACAGCAAAGACTTACTGTGGAGCAAAGACAATGTACATCCGAACATGAAATGACAATCAACAATGTCCCCACAAAGGAGGATAAAAACAACTGATATATTCTTGATTGCTAAAACAAAGTAGATGCAGGAAATATCGCTCAAAGGAAGACATGAAACTGCTACAGGAAAATACCAAAAAAAGAGAAAATGTTTTAATACATTTCTGCTGGTGGTGTGCCTCCGCATTTTTTAAACGCAAAAAATGTGCCTTGGCTCAAAATAATTTGAAAAACACTGGTCACATAACATGTGATGGTGGTTCTTTGGTGAAAATGTTGCATAGATTGTTTTACAGATCATCTTCAAGTCACTTTCTGACAGTCGCTTCAGGATGCGTCGTTTTGTGGGCGGTCTTATTTAGGTGGCTCACCTTCGTAGTTTTTAGCGCGTCCATAGCGAGATTAAGTTAGAACTTTACACTACTTTATATTAGAAATGGCAACGGCAGAGGATGAATGTCCCATAACAAGAAGATAGTGAAAAAGAAGAAGCATCAGTGACCTATTGGTTAGAGTGTCTGCCCTGAGGTCGGTAGGTTTTGAGTTCAAACCCCGGCCGAGTCATACCAAAGACTATAAAATTGGAACCCATTACCTCCCTGCTTGGCACTCAACATCAAGGGTTGGAATTGGGGGTTAAATCACCAAAAATGATTCCCGGGCGTGGCCACCGCTGCTGCCCACTGCTCCCCTCACCTCCCAGGGGGTGATCAAGGGTGGTGGGTCAAATGCAGAGGACACATTTCCCCACACCTAGTGTGTGTGTGACAATCATTGGTACTTTAACTTTAACTTAAATATCGACTACGGCGTCGTCACAAACTACAAAGGCAGAGATGCGCAAATTTTCAGGACTTATGCAGATCCCAAATACAGGTCAGCAAGTATCAGAAGGTAAGAAAAGTTGGTTTTGCATACTATTGCCAAACAAAACGCCAGATATGTCTGCTAATGGGTGCCATTTTGCGGTCCTTATACACACACAATAGTAATACTTGTACCTCTGACTGCGGTAGCCGTAATGGGCCGAAAATCCGTCAAAGCGGTGCGGCTTCAAAGTAGTACTAAAACATTTTGACGTATTTTTGAGCGCCGTGTGTAATATTCTTTATTTTCAATGGAACATTTAAAGTTTTGGTGTTGTTTACTGGCATCATATTGCAGTCTACACGTATCTCATGTGTGACTGCCATCTACTGGTCACACTTATCATTACACCATGTACCAAATAAAATAGCTTCGAGGTCGGTAAGCACAACCAGAATTATTCCGTACATTAGGCGCACCGGGTTATAAGGCGCACTGTCGATTTTTGAGAAAATGAAAGAATTTCAATTGCGCCTTATAGTCCGGAAAATACGGTGGATATTAGGGGTGTAACGGTACGTGTATTTGTATTGAACCGTTTCGGTACGGGGGTTTCGGTTCGGTTTGGAGGTGTACCGAACGAGTTTCCACACGGACATATTAAGTAGCGTAACGCACGTTGTGTAAACAATGCACACCGAGGCACAACACACGGCATGCTAGCAGCTAACGGGCTACGATAGACTGACCATACGTCGTCTTTTCACCGGACATGTCCTCTTTTGCGGAGCTGTCAGGGCGGAGTTTCTTAAATGCCTCAAATGTCCGGCATTTTGAGTTAGGGTTGCGTGTATTTTCAATGTACGTTCAGGGTTAAGAAGGGGTTAAAAACAAAACAAATTGTGCGCGTAGCAGCATTGTGAGGGAGGGGCAGAGACAGAGAGAGAGAGAGAGTTATGATGAACGTGCATGCGTCGCCAGGCTCTGCTTTTTATCCATAGATTTATCACATTTAATTTGTTATTATCTATAGCAGGGGTGTCAAAAGTGTGCCCCGGAGGCCGTTTGCGGCCCACAGCTAATGTTTTAAAGGCCCACGGCACATTCTAAAAAATACTATTAAAATAAACAAAAACATAACAAAAGTGAAATAAAAAAGGTTAAATGTAATTTAGAAAAAGTTGCAATGTTGACTAATAAAACAAAGCTGTTTTTTTTTTTTTTTTCAAACTGTCATTGCTCAAAACATAATATTGAATCAAAATCAATGTTTTTATGAATTATTGACCTATCCAAGGTTCCCATTACTTCACATCAAATATTCCACTAAGAAAAATATTTTTGGTGGAAGATTTTGCAAATTTGGTAAATAACCAAAAAATTTATATTTTGTTGTTTTCTTACTGTACCGAAAATGAACTGAACCGTGACCTCCAAACCGAGGTACGTACCAAACCGAAATTTTTGTGTACCGTCACACCCCTAGTAGATATTAAGCAAATAAAGTCAACTTGTTTTTCCACTCTACTGCTACTTGAAAGTTGATTATTACTCTTGTGATCTTGCCAGATTTCAACTGAGGTTAGAAATGTCATTTTAAAGTCTTTTTGGTAGTAAATAATCCCGTTTCTTATCTTGCAGCACTGCAGAGTCACTCAAAGCGTCTTTGTGGCCTTCCCCGCTCACCCCTCCTCCCCACACTTCCTCAGGGACCTCATCGCCACGGTAACGCTCCGTAGCCCGAGCGGCGGTCGGCCTCCGCTAACGAAAGGTCAGCGTGTGTCCTGAGGTCGTATGAATTATGCATTGTTGTTGTTGAGCGACCCCTCCAGTCTATCTTTAACGCTCTTTTCCTTCACGAGGTTTCCGCCGCCTTCGTCATGTGACGCCATTCTGCTGCTTTAATGCCTTTTAAAGCTAAAAAAAAAACCCTCTTCTCAATGAATGGACACAATTGATGCTCCCTAATCTTGTCCTGTCAGGAGAGAGTCCGCTATCATCCTCTTGTTCTCTCATTAGCAACACCGACACCTTAATTGCATTCATCATCTTTCAGGCAGATGCTAAAAGGCCACAAAGCACGTTACCTACCTCTCTCTGTCTGCATCTCACGAGGATGCTCGGTCAGACAAACCAGTTTAGTGCACTTCATACGCCGTTGTAAGAGCACAGGACTCAAACGAATCCCTTTTTAATCGCATTAAGTTTGACTTCAATGAGTATTTTATCATCAAGCGGTTCCGTGGGATCCTATTTTGCGAGCACCGAAACCGACAAGCGCTTAGAATCCTTTGCAACAATGTAATGATACCACAGACGGGCTAAAAATAGCTCCCTAGCACCACTTTAATTCACTCTAAGCGCTTCCCAGTGGGCGTTTTAGACGCCGTCTCCATCCCATAATGTTATTTTTAACCACTCAGCCGTAACGAGGTCGATATTTCTTCTGTCAACGCCGACGCCTCCTCTGCCGATTGACGTCGTTTGAGCTTCGATCAAAATGTCTTCAAAGGCGAGGGCTCACTGCGGCGTGTCTTTTAGTGTTTAAGGCCGGGAGGATGTTACCTTTTTACGCTCGCAATAAAACACGCCAGCCGCGGCTTGTTGAACCTCCCCCAGGGCGTCCACGTTTGTTGCTATTAAATAACACAACAGCACGATTTAGTACGACCTGCTCTGACAGCCTCAAAACATTGGATCAGATCTGGATTGGACACGGTTTGCCATTCGAGTTTATGGTTGATAAATGACGTTAAAATCTTACAGGATCTAAGTATCCAAATAAGTAAAAAAAAAAAAAAAAAAGATTTATACTACATTAATGCTATATCCTGTTTACATTGGTTCCAAATATCCAATCTGGAACCGATCTGGATTGGACGTGGTTTGCCAGTCGAGTGTCTGGTTGGTAAATGATATGGAAATCATCTAATCGTCCAAAATCAAAAATGTAAAAAAAACTTGTTATATTGATGCTATTTCCTGTTTACATTAGTGGCAAATGTGCAATCTAGATCAGATCTGGATCGGACGTGGTTTGCCAGTAAAGTGTCTGGTTATGCAATTCTGTTGAGATCATACAGGATTTGCGCATCCAAATATGTTTTGCTATGTTAATTCTATATCCCGTTTACATTCGTTCCAAATATGCAATCTGGAACCGATGTGGATTGGACGTGGTTTGCCAGTTGAGTGTCTGGTTGGTAAATTATATGGAAATCATCTAAGCACCCAACATCAAATATGTTAAAAAAGTTGTGTTATATTAATGCTATTTCCTGTTTACATTAGTGGCAAATGTACAATCTAGATCAGATCTGGATCGGACGTGGTTTGCCAGTAAAGTGTCTGGTTATGCAATTCTGTTGAGATCATACAGGATTTGCGCATCCAAATATGTTTTGCTATGTTAATTCTATATCCCGTTTACATTCGTTCCAAATATGCAATCTGGAACCGATGTGGATTGGACGTGGTTTGCCAGTTGAGTGTCTGGTTGGTAAATTATATGGAAATCATCTAAGCACCCAACATCAAATATGTTAAAAAAGTTGTGTTATATTAATGCTATTTCCTGTTTACATTAGTGGCAAATGTGCAATCTAGATCAGATCTGGATCGGACGTGGTTTGCCAGTAAAGTGTCTGGTTATTCAATTCTGTTGAGATCATACAGGATTTGCGCATCCAAATATGTTTTGCTATGTTAATTCTATATCCCGTTTACATTCGTTCCTAATATGCAATCTGGAACCGATGTGGATTGGACGTGGTTTGCCGGTCGAGTGTCTGGTTGGTAAATTATATGGAAATTATCTAAGCACCCAACATCAAATATGTTAAAAAAAGTTGTTATATTAATGCTATTTCCTGTTTACATTAGTGGCACATGTGCAATCTAGATCAGATCTGGATTGGACGTGGTTTGCCAGTAAAGTGTCTGGTTATGCAATTCTGTTGCGATCATACAGGATTTACGCAATCAAACATGTTTTGCTATGTTAATTCTATATCCTGTTTACATTGGTTCCAAATATCCAATCTAGAACCGAACTGGATTGGACGTGGTTTGCCAGTCGAGTGTCTGGTTGGTAAATTATATGGAAATCATCTAAGCACCCAAAATCAAATATGTTAAAAAAAATTGTTATATTAATGCTATTTCCTGTTTACATTAGTGGCACATGTGCAATCTAGATCAGATCTGGATTGGACGTGGTTTGCCAGTAAAGTGTCTGGTTATGCAATTCTGTTGCGATCATACAGGATTTACGCAATCAAACATGTTTTGCTATGTTAATTCTATATCCTGTTTACATTGGTTCCAAATATCCAATCTAGAACCGAACTGGATTGGACGTGGTTTGCCAGTCGAGTGTCTGGTTGGTAAATTATATGGAAATCATCTAAGCACCCAAAATCAAATATGTTAAAAAAAATTGTTATATTAATGCTATTTCCTGTTTACATTAGTGGCACATGTGCAATCTAGATCAGATCTGGATTGGACGTGGTTTGCCAGTAAAGTGTCTGGTTATGCAATTCTGTTGCGATCATACAGGATTTACGCAATCAAACATGTTTTGCTATGTTAATTCTATATCCTGTTTACATTGGTTCCAAATATCCAATCTAGAACCGAACTGGATTGGACATGGTTTGCCAGTCGAGTGTCTGGTTGGTAAATTATATGGAAATCATCTAATCGTCCAAAATCAAAAATGTAAAAAAAAGTTGTTATATTGATGCTATTTCCTGTTTACATTAGTGGCACGTGTGCAATCTAGATCAGAGCTGGATTGGACATGGTTTGCCAGTAAAGTGTCTGGTTATGCAATTCTGTTGAGATCATACAAGATTTGCGCATCCAAATATGTTTTGCTATGTTAATTCTATATCCTGTTTACATTGGTTCCAATTATGCAATCTGGAACCGATGTGGATTGGACGTGGTTTGCCAGTCGAGTGTCTGGTTGGTAAATTATATGGAAATCATCTAAGCACCCAACATCAAATATGTTAAAAAAAAGTTGTGTTCTATTAATGTTATTTCCTGTTTACATTAGTGGCACATGTGCAATCTAGATTAGATCTGGATTGGACGTGATTTGCCAGTAAAGTGTCTGGTTATGCAATTCTCTTCAGATCATACAGGATTAACGCATCCAAACATGTTTTGCTATGTTGATTCTATGTCCTGTTTACATCGGTGCCAAATGTGCAATCTGGATCAGATCGAGATTGGACGCAGTTTGTCATCAGAGTGTCTAGTTGGCAAATTATATTGAAATCACACAAGATCTAAGCGTCCAAAATCAAATCTGTCAAAATAGTTGTATTATATTAAAGCTATTTCATGTTTACATTGGTGCCAAATCTGCAATCTGAAACAGATCTGGATTGGACCTGCTTTGCCGTTTGACTGTCTGGTTAAGCAATTCTGTCGAAATTAACCAGGATTTAAGCATCTAAAAATGTTAAACAGATGTTGCTATCTTAATTCTATGTACTGTTGCTTAATTTGCAGTCTGGATCAGATCTTGATTGGACTTGGTTTGCCATTCAACAGTCTGGTTATGCTATAGTATTGAAATCATACAAAATCTAAGCATCCAAGACTGCCATACAAGTTGTAGTATGTTAATGCTGTGTCCTGTTTACATCTGCGCCAAATGTGCAATCTGGCTTAGATCTGGATTGAACATGGTTTGCAATTTGCGTGTCTGATTATTAAATTATGTTGAAATCATGCAAGATCTAAGCACCCAGACATGTTCAACACATTTTGCTATGTTAATTGTGTGTACTGTTTACATTGGTGCCATATGTGCAGTCTGGATCCGATCTGGATTGTACGTGCTTTGCTATTCGAGAGTCTGATTATGCAATATTATTGAAATCATTCAGGATCTAAGCATCCAAACATGCCAAACAAGTTGTACTATATAAATTATATGTCCTGTTTACACTGGTGCCAAATGTGCAATCTGGAGCCGATCTGGATTGGACGTGGTTTGCCATTTGTGTGTCTGGTTATTAAATTATGATCAAATCATACAGGATCAAAACATTTGAACATGTTAAACTTGCATTATGTTAATACTATGTCCTGTTTAAATTGGTGCCAAATGTGCAATTTGGATCAGATCTGGATTGGATGTGGTTTTCCAGTCAAGTGGATGGTTATGCAGTACCTTTTTGAAATTATCCCGGAGCTAAACCTTCAAACATGCTAATCATGTTTTGCCATGTTAATTATGTCTCCTGTTTACATTGGTGTAAAATAAGCAATCTGGATCCGATCTGGATTGGACGTGCTTTGCCATTTGAGAGTCTGGTTATGAAATATTGTTGAAATTACACAGGATGTAAGCATCCAAACATGCTAAACAAGTTTCCTGTTTAGTATACACCAAATGTGCAATCTGAAACAGATCTGGATTGGACGCGGTTTGCCATTCTTGTGTCTGATTATTACATTCTGCCGAAATCATACAGGATCCAAAAACCCAAACATGTTAAACAAGTTTTGCTACGTTAGTTCTATTTTTCCGTTTAGATCTGTGCCAAACGTTTAATCTGGATCAAATCTGATTTGAACGTGGTTTGCCATTCAAGTGTCTGGTTATGCAATTATGATGAAAATAATTCTATCTATGGATTTGGATCTATGATTCCAAACGAGGGATTTTCCGATACGATCATCCATGAGTGAAATCGGCTAATACTAATACCGATACCAATCTCATGTATTAACTGTAAATTTTACAATTTATTTATGAGGGAGTGCTATTCACAGTTTAACAAAATACATTTTTAAACTACTTCCTTTTGCTTTTTTACTACATGCAGTTTTTTTTTTAGCAAAACAAAAGTTTTCCAATAATTAAACACATTCAAAAACTACTCCTAATTTATAGATTTCTGATCATTTGTGAAGGCACAAAAGGGACTTCTGTTTGTGTGCGTGTTGGCAGAGCAGCATGTACAGGACAG